>NC_061484.1:17262947-17402981 GCF_022539355.2 Hippoglossus stenolepis
TCTGACGCTGTAGAGTTGAAACATGTCAGCACACTTTAGTCGATTATTTTTTCACCTGCATCCTTTGTTTGTTTGTCTATTATTTATTCGTCTCAGCTGGTATCGGACTCTGAAGCTGCCTCCTTCAACCTCCAGGAGAAATGTATCCAGTCGGTTCCATCAGCTAAACTTTCAACAGATCTCCGGCCTAAATGTTGTTAATTTACCACTTACATGCAGCATCGCCCTCACCAGCTTTACAACTGCTGTGGTTAAACCTTTTCTTAACTCCAAAGACTTGTGTCTCAGCAGCTTTCAGGCCAGATATCTGTAAATAGTCTTTTTGAATATTGTGACATCTGTCTGTCTTTGTTTTGATTTTCTCAACAATCGCTCATCTCATTGACTTCAAAGTTGGCGGAACCCACGGTAGTGCATTGTTGGGTGTGGATCTTTGAGTGGTTGTGGAGGAAATCTGACACACCGAAATTTTTACCGTAATCTGTACTCAGTGGTGACAATTGTTTTCTGTTGAATTGAGACTCAACCCCAAAGGTCACATTCTTGGCAGGTACACCACACTAGTATGATGATGAAGGGGCCTCTACCTCATTCTGAAAGTCTTTGTTTGTTTGAAGAGGTAGAAACTGAATGAGCAATGGGGCAGAATAATAATTGTGATAAGAATGAAGCAGATAAAGCTCCAGTTTGCGTTCAAGTGACCTTGGGAAAAGATACCGGACCCCAAATTGCCCCTGGTGGCTGTGCCAACAGTGTATGAAAGGGCTATGTATTTGAAGTGCTGTATGATATGTGTGCGTGAATGAGTGACTTTGAGTGGTCGGTATGAAACATCTCTAAATGTATAAATACTGTCCATTTACCATTTAATAATAACACAGGCTTACCTTTAAGCTCATAACATGACAAGAAACCTAAATAAAACAGTATCATAAATCATCAGACATTTAAGCGCCTCTATTGGCCTCTATTTCCAGTCACTGATGTCTTTGATAACACACAAAGAGAGGGTGAAATCTACTCTTATCACTGATCTACAACCAGTTTACAGCTTTCTGTGCTTGTGTTAAAGAGTTCTGTTTACCGTATGAAACCTGATCCTGGATCTGTGTTATGTCCGTTGCCACGTGATACGTATGACATGTGTCACATCATCTTTGACATGTCTGTGTGTGTTCATCTTGAATGACCACGGGTTAGAGCATGGGTAATAAAGTGTCATTATGTGTGTGGGACTGACACGTGTCATTAGCTGTGTAACGCAGTAAGGCTGTGTATGTTTGTGTGTGTGTGTGTGTGTGTGTGTGTGCGTGTGCGTGCGTGCGTTGTACAGCTGGTTGTGGTCAAGTACACAAGTGGACAGGGCCTCAGGTGTCGCATTTCACCTAGTGCCTATGTGCGGTATTTGATACTGCAGTGTGTGTGTGTGTGTGTGTGTTTGTGTGTGTGTGTGTGTGTGTGTGTGTGTGTGTGTGTGTGTGTGTGTGTGTGTGTGTGTGTGTGTGTGTGTGTGTGTGTGTGTGTGTGTGATAGCCCCAGGTCCTGTTCCATAGCAGCGATCGCCCACAGAGAGACAGTGACAAAGACGACCTGCGACTAACAACCAGTGAAGCGTTCAGAGCCTCTGACAGGATGTAAGATTTCGAGAATTTTTCTTGTGGTCTGGTCTCACTCGACCTCTGAAGGGCAGGATGAAGATCAGAATAGAGTGACGCTGGATTTGGACCCCGGCTCTCTCAGCGAGTGCTTGTCTGAATAATTGATCCCTCAGCTTGTGACTGGTTGAAAATGAGGAAGGCAGCGCTGATGGTTTGGATCAGCCTTTTGGTGCAAGGTCAGTTCTGCGTGACGGATCGGTTTGATATTTGTTCTTCATCCGTTGTGCCAACCTTTGTGAGATGCTGTCGCCCCCTCTCAGTCTCCCAAGGTGCCCAGGGTCATTATGCCCGCAAGCTTCTGAACGACCTGATGGAGGACTACACCAACGCTCTGAGACCTGTGGAGGACACAGACGAAGCCCTCAACGTGTCGCTGCAGATCACGCTGTCACAGATCAAAGATATGGTGAATACTTAGATGTAACCCTTTAATCACTAAGAAATCTCTTATCATGCTCCCATTTGTTGAGACTCAGAGCCGGCCCTAGACCTTTGGGGCCCTAATCAAAATTTGACTGTGGGTCCCTCTGACTATCATGCTTTCTTACTACATAAGGCACAGAAGGAACATCAAATTTTGAAGTAAGACCATTAAAAACATGAACTTTTACTATAAAGGCTATTTATAACAGTATCTACTATGTTTGAAGTCTAAAGACAATATACCATATGCATATATTCTGTACCTTCTTGTTTCAACTTTACAGAACTGTACAATAGTCATGTATTGTTTTGTATTGTTGTATTTTAATATTCAGGAACAACCTGCAAGTTTTATGTGAACACTGTCTCTCTCAGTAAAGTGTGTGTGTGTGTGTGTGTGTGTGTGTGTGTGTGTGTGTGTGTGTGTGTGTGTGTGTGTGTGTGTGTGTGTGTGTGTGTGTGTGTGTGTGTGTGTGTGTGTGTGTGTGTGTGTGCAGGATGAGAAGAACCAGGTTCTAACCACGTACCTGTGGATCAGGAAGGTCTGGTACGATGCTTACCTGAAGTGGGAAAAGGAGGACTATGACGACCTGGAGATGATCAACATCCCCAGCGACCTGGTTTGGAAGCCGGACATCGTCCTCTACAACAAGTCAGTAACAGTAGAGACAGATATGACATAAGGAACAAAGAGAGGAAATTAAAAAAGAGAGGGAGGTAGAGAAAAAGAGTGAATGAAAACAAAATGACCTGACCAAAATGTTATGGGTTCTGCCCTGACCCATACCACATCCTTCCGCCAGGTTCCATGGTAATCCATCATGTACTCTTTGCGCAATCTTGCTAACAAACAAACAAACCAACCAACCAACGAACAAATGGACAGGGGTGAAAACATAACCTCCTTTGCAGAGGTATAAAAGTGAAAGAAGTGTATTTACAAATGTGTCCTCTTCACTCCATGTGTGTATAGAGCAGATGAGGATGCGTCAGATCCATCCAGCACTAACGTTAAGCTGCGTTATAATGGAGAGATCATCTGGGACTCTCCGGCCATCACAAAGAGCACATGTGTGGTGGACGTCTCTTACTTCCCCTTCGACCGGCAGCAGTGTAACCTCACCTTCGGCTCCTGGACCTACAATGGAAACCAGGTGATTATAAACAGGGTGACGTGGGGCGAATAAGAGGAAATCACACTTTTTGATGGATCTTTTATGTAATCTTTCTTTTTGTTTTGTCTTGTTTTATTCAGTTTTTTTATTCCCATGTATTTTTTAAAAGCCCTTTGTAACCTTGTTTAGATAAATGCTTTAGAAATGTATTATTATTTATTGTATCTTTTGGTTGTTGACTAAAAAGTTGACCAAATGACAAAGAAGCGTTTGCCATTTTATAATTTGGCTGAACCAACATTTCAATGAACAGAATCCATTTAGGATCTAAGAAAGATTTGTTGTATTGAATTGTATTTTTTCTTGAATGTCTTGTCTTCCATGTTGTTCCTTTGGATTCGAAATTGCTAATTTATACTAATACAGAAGGTACAGTTTTTCTGTTTGGGCTTGTAATCACTACTGGGCATGTACCAGCCTTTTGCCTACTTTAAGGACTTTTAAAGTTTATTCCCCGCATGTGTAACATATTGGGGATTTTACATAAAAATGCATATGACATGATCATATTTGTGTCTGTTCTGTACCCAAATCTTTCGCCATATCCTCTACACAGGTGGACATCAGTTTGGGCATGGACAGTGGAGACCTGTCCGACTTCGTGGAGAACGTGGAGTGGGAGTGTCACGGCATGCCCGCGGTTAGAAACGTCATGATGTACGGCTGCTGCTCTGACCCTTACACCGAAATCACCTATACCCTGCTGCTGAAGCGCCGCTCCTCTTTCTACATCTTCAACCTGCTCCTGCCCTGCTTCCTCATCTCGTTTCTCGCCCCGCTGGGCTTCTACCTGCCCGCCGACTCCGGGGAGAAGGTGTCCCTCGGGGTCACGGTGCTGCTGGCCCTCACCGTGTTCCAGCTGCTGGTGGCTGAGAGCATGCCTCCTGCAGAAAGCATGCCCTACATAGGTTTGAATTACTTGGTATTATACAACTATAAAAGCCCATATCCACCAGGGAAGGAATGAAAGAAAAAATCTAAGAGGAGGTCAGAATTATAAGATACAAGGTCACAATGCTGATATCACTGTCGCCTCAAAGTAATCAAACATGTCACCGGTAACCCTCTATATAAAGTTTGCTAGTCCCCCATGTGCCTGTGTGGGCTTTATGTTCCCAGTTTACTCCACAGACCAAAGTGTCACGATTAGCAAGGAGGACTCAAATACAGGCACGGAAACAAGGTGAGGTTGATTCTAACAAAACATAAAAAAGGCTTAAAAGCTCTGACAGAAGACAAAACAACTCAGGAGGTGCAGTAAACTCGAAGTGAGGTTAGCAAATACAACAAACTATAAACTGGGATTGAACTGGGATACATGGGAGTAACACACAGGACTGAAACAAACCAAACTGACAAGACAGAGGGAAACTCAGAGACTTAGACACAAGGGAGGGATTATTGAACACAGGGTAAACGCATGAGGTCAAATTCAGATGATCACTAAGGGCGGGAAACAGGACAGAGACAGGAAGTGAAGTAAGAGATGTCGCAAACAAGTTCCAAAATAAAAAGTTTGATTTGGTGGAAATTAGTTTCAGATAAATTGAAAAAAATGTGCTACAATAATGGCAAGATCAATAGTAGAGTGTGGAATAAAAACTGAATTAACAAACAAAAATTAAAAAAAAATTTCAAAAGATAAAATAAAGCTAATTAAAATTCAGATAAAGAAGATATAGTAAGAGTAATTAAAATTAATTATTGATGATAAAAGAGCATAAACTGAAAAATAGATAAATAATTAAAAAAAAGTTTTCTCTGTTTTCTTCCTAAGGAAAATATTACATCGCCACGATGACCATGATCACAGCCTCTACCTCTCTCACCATCTTCATCATGAACATTCATTTCTGTGGCGCTGAGGCCAAGCCCGTCCCACACTGGGCCAAAGTGCTCGTCATCGGCTACATGTCCAAAATCTGCTTCGTCTACGAGGTGGGGGAGAACTGCACGACGCCGGAGAGCGAGAGGACCCCACTGTACCCCGAGGAGCCATTCAACGATATTGGCTGCCACCACGAGGACCGTCTTCACGATGGCCTCTACCACCACGATGGTGAGGTGTACAAGTACAGCAACGGCCACAGCGTGCACCATAACAGTAAGCATCACAAACACCGTACAAACGCCAGTGCCAACAGCAGGAATCAACGTCACTACAACAACCACAACAACCACGCCTCCAGACTGGAGAGGGGTGAGGCAAAGCGAGAGGCCACTCAGCACTACCACCACATCAGGCAGGAGGAACTGGACTACCAGGCCCCTCCACATCCCACAAACCTCCAGCACCTCAACCGGGTGCTGAAGGAGCAGCTGCTGTATCCCACAGAGAAGCATCAGGTCCCAGCCTGTCCCTGCTGCTGCCCCTGCCTCCAACATAAACAGGTACATCATCACTTTACCCATGTATCTGATTACTTTTCGTCTAAAACCCCTTTTAGTGCGTCATCTATCTGACTCTTCCTCAGGTGGTGAAGAACATCCAGTACATCGCCAACTGCTTCCGCGAGCAGAAAGCGACGTGTGTCAAGGCAGCAGAGTGGAAGAAGGTTGCCAAGGTGATGGATAGGTTTTTCATGTGGATCTTCTTCTTCATGGTCTTCCTCATGAGCATCCTCATCATTGCCAAGGCATCCTGACCTCCTCCTCTTCCTCCTCTTCCTCCTCCTCTGTCATCCTCCTGGACCTCAGTGTTACTCCAGAGTCACCTCTTGTGTACAAGGAGATTGAATGGGATACGTCAGTATTGTGTTGTGTGTGAATCTGTGTGCGTGATTGTGAAGGTTAAATGTTTTTATTTTCACTTTGACACAAAGAGGACGAGGTCACTGCGCACAAATCATCCATTCAACCACACACACGCACACACAAAGACAAATTCATCAAGGCCTCTCTGTTAGTTAAGATCAGGTCTGCTTGCATGTGTCACAGAGCAGTGGAGCGGTAAGACAATCTAGGCCTTGCCTTGAACATGCATGGACACTCCATTATGGATGAGCTAACATCCAGCTATAGGTGTTACATTACTTACATTACCTTTTAAGCAACCGGAGGATGCTCGAGTCCATCACAGAGAGAGCAGCAGCAGAATGACTTCATGTATAAAACTACCTGGTGTTTGATGAAAATAGTGCACAGGTTAGTGAAGGTGTGAATCACACGTGTGTTACGAAATGCAGTGAATAACATTACATGGTTAAAGCCATTATTAAGCCGATTTTAAGGTGATGTTCTAGATGTCAGAGATCAGTGTCGAATACTTGAAAGTTGTTAAAATACTTGAATTTGAGACTTAAAGCATGAATGTTTACTTTTCTTTGAAAAGATCATTCACTTTTTACCTCAACAATCTGGTGTTGAAATCTAACTCCAGAGAATGACTTCACTCAACTGTTGACTAACCTACACTTTGCTTATTGTCCTGTAAAAAACATAAAGCTGTGATATCTTGTTATTAAAGCAGGTCTTACTTACTGTCACAGTAGTTTGCATTGTTATACAAATCTAATTTGTTATATAATGTTTATGTACATTTTGCTAATAAAATGTTATTTCATTGCTACCTTTCTCTGAAAAATCATTGCTGTTGCATATATTCATTTCGAGAGATAAATATCCAGTATTAGTGACACACAGTAATCATTCCAAAAATGACCTCGAGAGGGCAGATATGCTGCAACCATATAGGGACTTTAACAAAAATGAATCCATGAATATGAGTTAAGTTACTACACAACAAAGTGAATGTCTAAGTAATAAGTACATGGACAGCTCCATGGTACCAAATGTTGATGGGCTTTAAGTTTCTTGAACTGATTTTAAAGTTACACTAGGACCAAATCCTCAACACTGAACCAACAAATCCCAGAGAAAATAATTTGGTCAAAACAACAAATCAGATCAGTAACAGATGAATTTCCTCTCAAGTGATCTGACTTCTTTACTATTTGAAATAACTACTGAATTTGAAATCATATTCCAGTTCATAAAATCTTACTGCTGGTATCCATGGTAGCAGGTGCAGGTAAATATTCTTCTTCATTCACTGAACAATTGACTTTGGGCAGAATTAACATAGATTAAGTGAATTATAAATCATATAATAATAAATACGTACACAATTTTTGAAGAAAGTGGAATCTTTATGTTTTCTGTGATCATCTTTAATGACTTAGTCCTTGTGGCACCAAAGTACTGATACTGAGCAACAGCGCCCTCTGCAGCAACAAGTGGTGATTATTTATTTTTGGCTCAGTGTCTGAGCAATGACATGATTTTTATGTAGAGAAAAAACAGAGCCGATCAATGTGGAGCTCTGACTGCGACTCCCTATTCACTGACTTGAGACACAAAGGTGTGGATATTACCCATGATCCCCGGCTTCCTGAACTAGAAGAGCAGCTACTGTAACAAACCCACCAGACTTTGTTTGGAATTCTTCATATTTTCTATTGGGCCAGAGTTTCACCAGACCGATATTACAAACATGGTGATGGAGATGGTTAGAGTTATAGTTCAGAGGGGAATGAACGTGTCACAGTCACAGAGACGGACACACCCACAAGGTTGGGATCTATATAGAGATGTACTACACTCACGTGTTCTCAATTTATGGACAGAGAACAGAAACAATATGTCATCTATTAGCAAGCAGCTGTCGTCCATCACCTGCACAGGCTAGTTTCTATCTTTCTTTCTAGAGATGGGAATTATGGCTCAAGAGGCGGCTGGAGGAGAACCTGCGGAGGGAGAGAGAAAAGTACGACAGAGAAATCTCAGTGTTGAAAAAGCAGTGGGGTAAGAAGTGTTCGGACAACGAGACAATCAACTTTCTGCGGAGAAACACAGCATGGTGTCAACTGCGACCGGGTACGCTCAAGAGACGGGGCTGGTGGGGCTGAACGCAGCTTTAGAAAGTGTTGGAGCTTCCTGTTGGGTACAGTAACAGCATCAACGTTTTGTATTAATCTTACATTTATTCTCTCAGCTGCATCTGTTTTGTGCAACTATCAGCATTCCTACTTATTACATAATAAATGCAGATTGGATTCAACCATTAACTCGCTGTTAGGGAGAGAAAGGGAAATTAATGCCATGTGAAAGCAATTTCATTTCAACAAATGGATGTAATTCCAGTGTGTCCTAGATCAGCAAGTGCACCAAAATAGTACAAATTCTGAAAAATGATGAGAGATAATCTGATTATCATCTCCCCGCCCTCTGCTTCGGACTCTGTGTCTGTCTCCATAATCTACATCTGTATTCAAACACACCCTGTTGCCATTAATAAAAGATCAAATATTGCTTGAGTGCTATTTCAGTGTTCCTCACTGAGCAGTGCCATCTGCCTCTGTACCCACACGGCTAAAATATTGTGTGTGTGTGTGTGTGTGTGTGTGTGTGTGTGTGTGTGTGTGTGTGTGTGTGTGTGTGTGTGTGTGTGTGTGTGTGTGTATGGTGTGTGTGTATGGTGTGTGCGTGTGTGTGCGTGTGTGTGTGTGTGTGTGTGTGTGTGTGTGTGTGTGTGTGTGTGTGTGTGTGTGTGTGTGTGTGTAGGTGTGTGCGTGTGTGTGTGTCTTTGTGTTTGTGGAGAGTTGTTAGTCTGATCCTGAGCCTGCTATGATCATGTTCAAAAGGGTAATTTAAGAAGACTTGATAAATTTAAGAAGTCAGATTATTATCGTGGTGTGTGTGTGTTCCTGTAATAATATCTTTGTGAGGACCATTTTAGGCATAGACCCTACAGAGTGAGGACATTTTGGAAAGTGAGGACATTCAAATAGAAAAAAAATGAATTCAAATAGTTTATGCCACGGTCGGCATATGAGTATAAGCACATGAGTGAATAGCATCTGCTTCCACCCTGGAAGCCAAGTAACGGTCGAGTGAGATAAGGCCTGACTGCATCTGTACTGATAGGGATAGTACCCCAAAATTGCTCATATACTGAATACCGCTTAGGGCTCAAAGGACTGGTTCAATGAGCAACAGTGCAGTCGGTGTAACTAGTAATAATACTCATGAGGCCAATCACGATTAAGAGCAAGGAGTAACTTCTAAACCAGTTACCAGTGAGACTACAAAAAAGTAAACCATCGCGTGACAGTTTAGAATGTAACTCTGAAAATGTAGGGCACCTCTAATTATACATTGCCATTGTGAAGATAACTTTTAGTAGTAAATAAATGCGTATCTCTGAAGAGAGTTAAAAACAGCCGTGTGAGTCAGCTGACTGTGTATGCCTGTGTGTGAGTGCGACGCAGTTAAAGAGTGAGATGAATAAAGAGACTTTTTTAACAAACAGTTCATAATGTTTAAAAACACTAAACTAAATATTAAAATGAGTATAAGTTGAACTAAGAAAGATTAAAAATGTTATTAAAATCACAGTCAAAATTGCCATAATAAAAACAATGATCTAGTGTTTGAATGTCCTTCTGGTAATCTAGACATTTAAGCAAATTGCCGAAGGTTCTAATTTTCTGTGCTGTGTGGTTTGTTCAAAAGCTTTTGCTGCTCTAAGTTTGTTGATTTATAATATCATGTGCTGCTTTAAATTTTATCAAAGTTTGCGAATGCTTGTATAGATTGGCTCTGATATCTTTTGTTTGGAGCATTGTATTGTTGAGCAGATTACCTTTGGGGGTGGCTGTGCGATACGTTGATTTTGCATTGTTCTGCCTGAGACTAAGCGCTGCCTGAGGTTGAGACTGCTGTTCGTGTTCTGTGTCGTTGGGACAAATAAAATCAGCGTCGGATATTTGCTGTTGCAGCTTTATAATTAAAGGTTTTATCGACAGAGCAGTTGGTTCTTTTCCAAAACTATAATCTCAGAGAAGATATCAATATCCATTAAGGCCTGAGGCAGAGCAAGGCATAAGCAAAACAATCGAAGGGTTAATAACAGCAGGTGTGCTAACTGAAGTCGCTGTAACACTCCCCTGTTACCTATGTTGAAGCAAGTCAACGTATTGGCTGGTATATGACTTACGTAGCTCAAACGCTTCTCACTAATGTGCCATCTGAAGCGTATTTTTTTTTTTACAGTGATTGACTTGTGTTCTGCCTTCTTTAGCATTCCATTACCAGGAACAAGTGAGCACAGGTGGTGCCATGGGGCGAGGTCTACATTAAGGTCTTTCGGAGGAAGTGACACCAGCCTAGATGGGAAGGTCCATATAAGGTGGTGCGAGCGATGTAAGACAATCTTCATGAGAATTCTTCTAAACATTGGTTTCATTAAAAGGCTAAACAAACATGATCAGTTCCTAGTGACAGTGGTCATGTCCTGAAAACTCTCCCCAAACACCGGAAGGAACATATTGAAATACCATGGCAGGAAAATAGAGTGTTTAAACACAACACAAAATGATGTACAAACACAAACATCCCTTCACAAATACTTGCTCACCCATGTTGGTTGAGAGGAGAAAAACAGAGGAGAGAGAGAGAGAGAGAGAGAGAGAGAGAGAGAGAGAGAGAGAGAGAGAGAGAGAGAGAGGAGGATAGGAGGATAGGAGGGTTGTTGAGCAGGTTTGAGGTACCACCCTCAAAGTGTGTGACTCTTTGAATGTTTAACACAGTTGAATAAATACAGGTACATAAGGAGGAAAAAACAGCGCCGAGGACATAGCTGTTTGCAAGCAGGAGAGACGAGTTGAAAGAATCTGGAGAAAATCATCATGTCCCTCCTTCCCGAGATCCTCAGTCGTCACAAGATGGTCAGGAAGCACTATCTGTCCCTCCAGAAGGGTGAAGAGTGCCAGGTCACATATGTTTGGGTCAATGAGGATCGACAAAATCTACAGTCTAAAACCAGGACTCTTTACAATGAGCCAGCAGGAATCAGAGGTACAGTATAGAAGAAATCACTATAGTTATTTTCAAAGATCTTTATGTTGAATTATTAAGTAACTGGCACAGTTTGTAAATATGGTGCCTGATACGTGTCTGTTATACAACAAAGTGTTACCTTTTTCTTACAGATATACCAGAATGGTACGCGACCTCGGCTGATCATACCGAAGTCACTTTGGTCCCGGTCCGAATGTTTCGAGATCCTTTCACTCTGGACCCTGATAAACTGGTGCTGTGTGAACTGGTAAACAGCAAACACATCTCCAAAGGTCAGATATGACAAATCACATCATAAAATGAAGCTGAAAGTTTTGTTTGCTGCCCTTGTTGAGTTTGAGCCTTGTGTTTTGCTTTTTCCACAAAGTGAATAATCGGCGTTCACAGTGTGTTACCGTAATGGACGAGGTGAAACAGTTTCAGCCCTGGTTTGGGATGGAGCAGGAGTACATTCTTTTTGGTTTGGACGGAAAGCAGCTTGGTTGGTCCCCTGAGGGAAACCAGCTCCAAAGAGGTATGAGGACAGACTTGTTTAACCTAGAAAAACAGGTTATTCTGCTGAAATATAACACGTAATATAAGCATTAAAAGTTTAAATTATCATCATGATCTTCACAAAATGTTGTTTTGTTTTGGTTTTACCCTCAGCGTGTAGTAATGCCGTGGGTGCTAACAAACTGTGTGGAAGAGACATATCTATGTGTCACTGCAGAGCCTGCCTGTATGCTGGTGTAAAGATCTTTGGATCCAATGCAGAAGACCTATGGTCCCAGGTATGAACAGGTTGTCTGATAGGTTTTAAACTACTTTATTACCAAATTCACTAAAAATATCAACATTAATTTGTTAGAACCTATTTTACCAGGCTAATTTGTGTGCGTAAAAGACGCTAGAATAGCCTCAACATCCCGGCTATTGTAGCTCAGAGCTGAGAGCTGAATGCTCTTCAACCTAAATAAACATATGCCAATACATGCAAATAGAGAAAAGCAAGATTTGACAGCACATGCACGGCAAGTACAAAATGTGCTCCAAATACTCACACACAACCAAATTATTATTGGCTTATGTGTCCCAGTCATGTTCACTACTTTTTAGTGTATCCTGGAAACACTTCTGTTGTGACGTTTTCTTTTTTTGTCTGATCAGTGGGAGTTTCAGGTTGGCACTTGCGAGGGGATTGAAATGGGGGATCATCTGTGGATGGCCCGTTACATTCTGCACCGAGTCTGTGAAGACTTTGAGGTTGTTGCCTCCTTGGACGTTAAGCCCATTAAGGAAAGCCTTCAATCATCAGGCTGTCACATCAACTTCAGCACCAAGGAGATGAGGAGTGAAGGGGGACTTCAGTAAGTTTACACACACACACACACACACACACACACACACACACACACACACACACACACACACACACACACACACACACACACACACACACACACACACACACACACTGAAAACATACTCTTACCGTCACCATAAATATTAACTGTTAACTTTATGCCTTATCCATAACCTATAACAAAACCTAACCATATAACTCAAAATCAAACATTTTACATTATGGGAACTTTCTCTTGTCCTCATAATGAAAATAATGAGTGTGTAGTCAGATTTTGGCACCAACAACATGAGTAATACCTGGACAACACATTATCTAACGCACACATCTATTCTTAGATGCCTTATGGCCATTTAGAGATAGATGCATGAATAAAACATGTTCTCTGGGATGTTACAGGTACATTGAGGAAGCGATCAGAAATCTGAGCAAGCATCATTCTCAGCACCTCATTGTCTACGATGCAAATGTTGGTTTGGACAACAAACGCCGCCTCACCGGTAAGGGCTGTACCTCCAGCTTCCATCACTTCTCTACAGCCGTAGCCTGTCGTAATGTTAGTGTTCGCATCCCTGGCCATGTCAGTCGCATGGGCTGTGGGTACCTTGAGGACAGACGTCCTGCTGCCAACTGCGACCCATACCTCGTGATGAGAACCCTGGTGGAAACCTGTCTGCTGGGAGCCACTGACGAAGATGATGAGGAGGTCTAGGAGACCCTGGCTTCCTGAAAGAGGAGAAAATGCAGTCAAGGCTCAATAGAGTGCATTAATGTATGACACACTTTGTGTGCGTGTTTAAGTGCTGTTATGAAATTTTAAAGAAACCTGAAACATTTGCCAGTTCATGTGGAGAAACTGTGTGCGGCATGATTGTTAGAGAAAGTAAAGGAATAAAATAAAGATATCAAGTCTGTTTTCCTTAAAACAAATCTTATGTCTTGTCAAATGCATTTCAGTCAGACAACTCACGTTCAAACGTTTATTGCAGCAGTAGAACAGGTTTAGTGTTTGGCGTCTAGGCTCCAACTTAATCACTCTCCCATCTGATTACACATGAATGATAGGAGTGCTGAGCCAATACTTGTAACCCCCCATCAGAGCAATACTGCTGCAGCAGTGCGATCAAAGGGGATGATGGGAAATTTCTCTCAGTTTAAATAGACCACCTGATGAGGTGGGTGTGTATTATAGATGGTTGTGGAGAGTGAGGTATGTCACATCATGTTTGTCACTTGATTGGAGCAGCGCAGCTCGAGTTGGCTGCCTGAACTAGGTCTCAGGCGTCGCCCCATTTCAGTCAGACAACTCACTTTCAAACATTTGATGCAACAGTAGAACAGGTTTAGTGTTTGGCGTCTAGGCTCCAACTTAATCACTCCCCCATATGATTACAAAGGAATGATGGGAGTGATGAGCAAATACTTGTAACCCCCCCAAAACTGCACGAATTCTGAGCCTGATGTATGGATCGGTATCTGCTATGTGTGCGCCATTCGCCACCACGGCGTGGCCATTCTCCGTAGGCGCATTGGCCTGCGGGAGAATACCTAGTGAGACTGCTTTGTGTGCGCCATTCACCGCCGAGGTGTGGTGAATATAGTAAACTTGGCACATGGCAACAAATAAACCAAAATCAAGCCGGTGGGCTCCAAGATCTGGCATGCAACTATGGAATTAGGCAGCGGAGAGTACATATTAAAACAGCAAGGGCGCAGCAACTGATGATGTTTGAGAGTCAATATTCCTTCTTCTGGTGTCTGACATAGAATGATTAGCATGGATGATGGAGAGCTGCAGTTATAGCTGTGCCACATCTAAGGGAGTACGGGGGTTAGCATTCAGGTGTTAGGCCTCAGCTCTGGCAGGGATTGCGAAGCTTTGAGGAGATCTCATCATGCGTTTTTCAACCATTGTTGGTGAGCAAGGGTGTCGCCAGATGGGTTGGAGAGCGATGCATGTGTTTCATCATAGAGGAGAAAGAACCGAAAGCAGTATTATTCTTAGCAATGATAATTCAGAAGTCTCGACAAGGTCTATCAGCCTTGTCATGTACATGTGTTCTTCTAAGATTAGAGAGGGTAAGGTCATGTAGAGGATTAAATGAGAATGTCCTTGGCAGATTTCTGACAAGACTGCTTCCATCATCGTATCTACTCTGACTCACCTTGACAACAACTTAGTAATATGGCTATAGAAAGCCAAGCTAAACGTTGGGTAAGACTGTAAAATCATTGAGGCTTTATAGATTATTTCTATTGTAGCAGCATTGACGCATGACAAAGTAATTTGTTCTTGATCTATTTACTGCTCTGTAGGAACCGGATGAAGACCATGGGGTAAAGACCATCGGGTTTGGTTGGCCAGACATTAATGAAGAATCCCCCAAAACGGCTGTGGTCTAAACTTCCTCTCTATGGGCCGATATTGTATGTATTTATTTGTATTGTGATTAATTTCATTTATTTATATGTACCAACATCACGACTACAACACCAGACAGTACGCGAGAGGTTAAAGACAAACTATATACAGTAAAATAAAGTATAGATCCTTGCTTGGGGTACACTGCATCAATCAGTCCTTCATAACAGTGCTTATTGCTCTACCAACAGGGTTTATATGTATTCTATTCATAATCTAAATAAAACAGAGCCTTAACCTAAATGTCTATTGTTTATATTCTTTTAAAAGTGTACATGGCTCTTGTAAATCATTGTCTCAGTAATGCTCCTGCAGTGCTGAGGCTGCACGTTCCATGATTATCAGCTATGAAGTCCTTTATTTATTTTAAATAAACAGAAATAATTAGGTTTACTCGGTTTCCAGTTCATAAGTATGGTTCTTTTTGCAGATAGGAATGCCAACGTTATCAAACTGTGTTACTGCAGATTGTAAACCATCCATTTTATTTCCCAGCCAGCATACTTCTGGGGATGCCGCTACATCTTCATTTATTATAGAACTCAGACCCGATGAATGAACGCTGCGGGCGCACAGCTCCTCCAGGGTGCGGTGCACAGCCGAGAGGCCCGCGGTCAGGGCTCCACAGAATGCATTAATGTATTACACACTCTGTGTGTGTGGTTAAGTGCTGTTATGAAATTCTAAAGAAACCTGACACATTTGCCAGTTCATGTGCAGAAATTGTGTGCGGCATGATTGTTAAAGAAAGTTAAAAATATAATAAAGATATCAAGTCTGTTTTCCTTAAAACACGTGTTATGTCTCGTCAAATGTAATTTTTCACTTACAATTTTTTCTGTGCAAAACAACTTGGGAATGTAAAATTTATTAAATTAAAAGCAAACAAATACATCTGTATCTGTGGCAGTAATCCTGATGAACTGTTGTAGTATAGATAACTGGCCAAAACAATATATGGACTATGGAACAAGCAGCGTTACCTCCAACAAAATCCTACTGACAAAACAATTTGCTGCACATATCAAGACAATAATCATAGACAAGAAATCACAGTGGATCAAGACAAAAGATATTGATATTGTATAATTAAAAGAGACGTCGTCCTCATCAATGCTGTCTGTTTACAGGCAAACTAGTTTGTAAATTAGTTACATATATTATTTATTAAGTGGTATACATTATCTATACATAATAGATTAGTTAGAAATACTGTATGACACGCAGATCATAATGCTACATAGCATTGCCATATGATTCAATTCAATGAGTTTTGAATGAGATTTTTTATATCCAGTTATTAGATCAATATATGGATATGTTGGTTTGTGTTTGCTTTCCTTTATTTCAACCTATTCCAGTTTTTTGTTTCTATCTACTTCTATTTGTTTTGTTTGCTTATTTCACTCTTATTATTGAATTACTGTGGTGAAATGTTATAAAATGACTAATCGCTGAAGCCTACTTTTAAAAGCACTTTCTCACGTGATTTAATTCCACGTTAACCATGAATGACTACTGTTGGAATTAGGAGAAATGGGACACAAACATCTGGACAAGAGAATAATAACAGTAATAATGCAGAATGGAAGTAAATGGAGACAGAGATATTGTGAAAGGGCTCGACACGTTTGTAATTTCTCATGTGTTAAACCTCTCTGTGCCCTGTGCTTCCTCAGCGCTGCGCTCAGTATCCAGCTGGTGGTGCCTGCGGTCCCAGTAAACCTGCTGTGCACTTGGAGCAGCGGCACAGCGCAGTCAGGACGGACTGACTCCAGCTTCAGGGACTATTCCCCCTCTGCTGATTCTCATCCTTCCAGTTTGACTCATGGAGGAGCGCAGGACCAGGCAATGAATACCACGACCAGCTTGGCCCTGGTGGGAGCTGAAAGCCGGGAGGAGTTACCCGCACACCGAGCTCTGACCGGCTGCGTCCTGGCGCTGCTTATCATCTGGACGCTTTTGGGCAACTTCACGGTGTGCGCAGCCGTTTATCGCTACCGGCACCTGCGCGCAAAAGTGACCAACATCTTCATCGTGTCCTTGGCTCTGTCGGACCTGCTGGTCGCGGTGCTGGTGATGCCGTGGAAGGCTGCGGCTGAAGTGGCCGGTTTCTGGCCGTTCGGGGGCTTCTGTAAGACCTGGCTGGCCTGCGACATCATGTGCTCCACAGCCTCCATCCTCAACCTGTGCGTCATCAGCGTGGACAGATACTGGGCCATCTCCAGCCCCTTCCGCTACGAGAGGAGCATGAACAAGAGAGTGGCCTCCGTCATGATCGGCGTGACCTGGACGGTGTCCGTGGTCATCTCCTTCGTCCCCGTGCAGCTCAACTGGCACAGGGCAGAGATCAGTGACGAGGCCGGGGAGGAGGATGTTGCGCGTCAGGGTCGGAGCATGGACGGGAGCTGTGACTCCAGCCTGAGCCGCACATACGCCATCTCCTCCTCCCTCATCAGCTTCTACATCCCCGTGGCCATCATGATCGTCACATACACGCGCATCTACCGGATCGCGCAGATGCAGATCCGGATGATCTCCTCCCTGGAGCGCGCGGCGGAACACGCGCAAAGTTGCCGTTCGGATGTACCTGAAATATGTCCTCACCTGTGCGCGGAAATCGGTGCCCATTCATACCAGGCTCGTGTCAGTGTGCAGGCTCAGACTCAGACTCACCGGGAGCTCAGAGTCTCCATCAGGAAAGAGACTAAAGTCCTGAAAACCCTGAGCGTCATCATGGGAGTGTTTGTCTGCTGCTGGCTGCCCTTCTTCATCCTAAACTGCGCCCTGCCCTTCTGTCCCGGACCAGGGGCCCCGGGGAGCCAGCGTGGCCCTTACTGCGTCAACGAAAAAACATTTGACGTGTTTGTGTGGATCGGCTGGAGCAACTCGTCCCTCAACCCGGTCATCTACGCGTTTAACGCAGAATTCAGAGACGCCTTCCTGCGCCTGCTGCGCTGCCGCGGAGGAGGAGGCTGCTGGGACGCGGTGAGCGCAGCGGTGGGGACGGTGATGGACAGCGACAGGGCCGCGAACCTGAAGCACGAGGGCCCGCTGAACGTGAGGCTGGGGGTCTCCTGCTCCACGAACCCCCGGGGGAGCGAGGACAGCGGCAACACCACATTGACCGTGTGTTATCACAGAGGGACAAACTCGGAGCAGGTGACAGACACTGAGGAGAGTAACGACAAAGACAGACTGACGCAGATACCCACACAAGGGACACAGTAGGACGTCCACCGGAGGGGTCAAAATGGTGGAGAGTGTGCACATCAAACCCCATGTGAAGTTAAGGGGGAAACAAAAAACACGCCACACAGACCAAAATTACATCTTTGTGGGTCTCCTGCTCTATTAACCATTTGTCCAATGGCCAACACAGCAATGCCAATTTTCAATCATCATTTTCTCTTTTATGAAGGACCTTAGCCCTGGATATGATCTTTTTGAGCACATCCTGATTTGGGATAGCCCATTTGTAGGTAGAGCTGTAACTTTATATTTGTTTTTACACTATTTAGAGCTTCTCAATTGTTCACTTGGATGTCCACAGAGATTTGTATGGGTTGTTCATGTGTTTACCTCTTTTCCCTATAGCACGATGAAGATGGACAAGTGACATCTGGACACATAAATGGATTAAATATAGTTGTTGTTGTCGTACAGGTTTTATATTTACTTTCTGTGGCCAAAGTTAGTCGGAATCCGGTTGAAAAAGCTCAAAGTAAAAGGGACAATATAATTTTCCTATATCTGTTTCAATATTTAAGTAATTTACACCAAGGAGGTTCTGTTTTCACCCAGGTTTGTTTGTTTGTTGGTTGGTTTGTGTGGACGGATTACCACAAAACTCGGTGGATGTGGTATGGGTCAGAGGAGAACCTGTTATATTTTGGTGCGGATCCGGATCAGAGGGCAGAATCAGGATTTTTTTTCAACTTTCTATAACATTGCATTTTTTATAATTTCCTTGATTTCACTGAGAATAATCCCTGGATCTTGATGATAAAATCAGGCATGCTTAGTGTACAGATATTTATGAGTGTGTGCAATAAGGTGCAGATCCAAATAAAAGTCAGGATCTATAGTGAATATAAATTTGGATTTAGTTTTCTCACCCTCTGTGTTCGATTAGAATAGACATTGTATAGGAAGTGAAACTAACTCACCCTTTTAAATTAAAAACACAAATTTATTTAATACTCCATCCTCTACCAGTGAGGATGGAGTTTTTCCAGTGTGGCCATTCAAGGCCAAATATTCGGCTTCGCTGTCCCTGTCTCCATCACAGAGAGTTATCAGAGGTCAGGATTTCTCTGAATCTCTAGAAATGGGATTATGTAAGAGATTCACATTAGCGCCCATCAGCTGTGCATCTCTGTGAATTGTGAGTGCACTCTGTTCCCCCTCTATCTCCTGAAAGAAACAAACATGAATAATTTGTAGATGTTGTGCCTGTGAAAGACGCCCTGACCGGTGAGAGGACAGAAGCTTTTACTGTGACAACCCTCTAAAACACAAGCTGCCCTGATGAGGGTCTGTGAAGTGCAGTTGGATTTACGCAGCCTCCTGCTCTTTGATGAACTTTCTGCAGATTAACATTTGTTCATTTTTCTTTAATGAGAATTCCTTGTTAGTGTTTAATATGGATGTGTGTTGTAGCCTCAATGAGCCACAAGCCTTAAAGGAGCCAATAAGAGTTATGACTCTGTTTTGTTGGCGGCTGTGATCACATTAGCTTGTTATTAAGATCGAAAGGAATGGGTCTTTTTAGAAATAGTATATAAAAATGGCCGACACGACAGCTCCCCAAAAGTGAAGCCAAAACATGCCAATTGCCCCCTGGTGGCTGGCTGCAGTATAGGTCATAAACCCTGCCTATAGTGGATGGGACATGGACGACACTTACAAATCTTTTCTCAAAGATGGTGTCTTTCATTTTCTGTAGGCTAGTTTCTATTATTTTAAATGCAAAGTAAGTTTTTATTAGTTATGTGATGATATCAAAACGGGGTGAAACATCATGATTGACAGCTGAGACTAACTTGCAATTGATTGGGCACATTTATCTGTGGGACCTCGCTACCACCCCTCCATCCCCCAATCGCTACTGGCCAGAGTCTGTCTCGATATGAGCAAGATGACAGCGTTAATATCTGGAATATTTTAGCTTCGTTTCTGGATAGTTGTCCATCTTTATCCACAGTCGTGGTTTGACAAATGTCACTGTCCATATTCTAAGCTTAATATGAAGCTACAAGCAACGAGTGTAAAGACGGGAAACGGAGTCATTACCTCAGGCAGGTTCACTTGTTTCCAGTTTTCATGCTAAGCTATGCTAAATGGCTGAATTCACAGGGGCCACTTGGAAACGTTTACACTCTTTTTTCTTCTTCTCCTCACAGAGACATTTTTGAAGCATCAATCTTTAGTTGAGAAGACTGACACCAATGTTACATCTGTACAACAATTATGAAGCTGGCAGTCAGTTAGCTTAGTTTGGACTGCAGTGGGGAGACATATCATGGCTCTGTCCAAAGGTAACGAAATCCAGATCTAAATCTCCCTAATTGACAAATTATATCACATGTATATAGCCTAATTTGAACAAAAACTGAAGTTTAAAAACCTCATTCTTGGTTTTATAAGAGGTTAGAAGGACCATCGCTTGCCAAGCAAGGAGCAGAGACTTCTGGAAATTAGTTTTCACTCTTTTGTACTGTAATTAAACTGAGCCCGATTTAATGTTAGTGCTGCTTTAGTGGTATTTTGTGAACACGGCTGGATTAGCTGCAGACAGATTTTCTCATATAACTCTTGGCACAAAACCAAATGTAATTCCCAAATTGTCAAATTCCATTAAATCAAACATATTATGGATCAGTGCAAGAACTAAAAGGAAATTTTACCCTCCATTTCCACTGAAAACGTTAACAGAAAACACATGTATTATCTGTATTAGACTCCGGTGATATCATGTTTGTTCTAATTAGATGCCACAATGTTCTGTTCAGTTGTTTCCAGACGAGCAGTGTGTGTGTGTGTGTGGGCGCTGTGTATTGGGCCTGTAACCTACATAGAACATCCATCAGCTGTAGGTGTCCACAACTGTATGTAATAATTGTCACTATACCAAAGATGATTAATAAAACAGAGGTCAAATAATTTTTTTAAAAGTGTGTCTCGATACGAGTTGTCTCGTATACAGGAGTTGTCTCGTATACAGGAGTTGCTTGTAGGTTAGCGTGTGAGAACATTACATTACTTAAAGACCTGACTGGAGTGGAGTTCAGAGAGAAATCTGCGAGGGTCCTTTCTCTGAGGGAAAAGGAAAAAGTGAATACATCTATTAATATTTACTAATGACTGGCCTTGTTTCATTCTTTCTCCATTTCATGGTCTTCTCTTTCACTGTATTAACGTGTCTCCGGTGGCTGTTGCTCACTGGGGAAACTTTTAATCGGGCACAGCCCCCCCATTGAATGTGCGAGAGTCTAATGAGCCCCAAGGCTGCAGGTAAAGACGCACACACACAAACACACACACACACAATCACACCGAGAGAGCATTCCAGAGATTTTCCAGAAGACTATTTGAACTTTATAACATTTTTACAAGATAAGTTTATCATGAAGACTTTTCTTAATAAAACCATCAGGCAAGAAAAACAAAAGCATCAGGTATTTCAGTAAATGTCTGATAAATAATTGTTGGATGTGTCAACAAATCTTGCAGAATGCTGATTGTTTCAAATTTCCAATGCCGGCAGTCAATGTTGGTTTCTTTTACTCATGTTCTTGTTTGATCTCTATCCTCGACCAAACTTTCATCATTTTGTTTTTGCCATTCTCCCATAGATAGTGACATTAGATCAGAAAATGCTAGCATGTGTTGCTCTGGAGGAAACGGCCCCAACAATGTATAATTTTATGTAATTTGAAGGATTCAACACAAATATTTCCTCCAACATTAATGACAATATATATTGTTTGTTACAAGTGTTTCGTGATGTGTTGGACCAATGTCAGTGCCTCCCAAAACAAATAATCTAGAAATAGTGGTAGAGAGAGAGCGAGAGAGCGAGAGAGCGAGAGAGAGAGAGAGGAGGATAGGAGGGTTGTTGAGCAGGTTTGAGGTACCACCCTCAAAGTGTGTGACTCTTTGAATGTTTAACACAGTTGAATAAATGCAGGTACATAAGGAGGAAAAAACAGCGCCGAGGACATAGCTGTTTGCAAGCAGGAGAGACGAGTTGAAAGAATCCGGAGAAAATCATCATGTCCCTCCTTCCCGAGATCCTCAGTCGTCACAAGATGGTCAGGAAGCACTATCTGTCCCTCCAGAAGGGTGAAGAGTGCCAGGTCACATATGTTTGGGTCAATGAGGATCGACAAAATCTACAGTCTAAAACCAGGACTCTTTACAATGAGCCAGCAGGAATCAGAGGTACAGTATAGAAGAAATCACTATAGTTATTTTCAAAGATCTTTATGTTGAATTATTAACGTCTGGCACAGTTTGTAAATATGGTGCCTGATACGTGTCTGTTATACAACAAAGTGTTACCTTTTTCTTACAGATATACCAGAATGGTACGCGACCTCGGCTGATCATACCGAAGTCACTTTGGTCCCGGTCCGAATGTTTCGAGATCCTTTCACTCTGGACCCTGATAAACTGGTGCTGTGTGAACTGGTAAACAGCAAACACATCTCCAAAGGTCAGATATGACAAATCACATCATAAAATGAAGCTGAAAGTTTTGTTTGCTGCCCTTGTTGAGTTTGAGCCTTGTGTTTTGCTTTTTCAACAAAGTGAATCATCGGCGTTCACAGTGTGTTACCGTAATGGACGAGGTGAAACAGTTTCAGCCCTGGTTTGGAATGGAGCAGGAGTACATTCTTTTTGGTTTGGACGGAAAGCAGCTTGGTTGGTCCCCTGAGGGAAACCAGCTCCAAAGAGGTATGAGGACAGACTTGTTTAACCTAGAAAAACAGGTTATTCTGCTGAAATATAACACGTAATATAAGCATTAAAAGTTTAAATTATCATCATGATCTTCACAAAATGTTGTTTTGTTTTGGTTTTACCCTCAGCGTGTAGTAATGCCGTGGGTGCTAACAAACTGTGTGGAAGAGACATATCTATGTGTCACTGCAGAGCCTGCCTGTATGCTGGTGTAAAGATCTTTGGATCCAATGCAGAAGACCTATGGTCCCAGGTATGAACAGGTTGTCTGATAGGTTTTAAACTACTTTATTACCAAATTCACTAAAAATATCAACATTAATTTGTTAGAACCTATTTTACCAGGCTAATTTGTGTGCGTAAAAGACGCTAGAATAGCCTCAACATCCCGGCTATTGTAGCTCAGAGCTGAGAGCTGAATGCTCTTCAACCTAAATAAACATATGCCAATACATGCAAATAGAGAAAAGCAAGATTTGACAGCACATGCACGGCAAGTACAAAATGTGCTCCAAATACTCACAGCACAACCAAATTATTATTGGCTTATGTGTCCCAGTCATGTTCACTACTTTTTAGTGTATCCTGGAAACACTTCTGTTGTGACGTTTTCTTTTTTTGTCTGATCAGTGGGAGTTTCAGGTTGGCACTTGCGAGGGGATTGAAATGGGGGATCATCTGTGGATGGCCCGTTACATTCTGCACCGAGTCTGTGAAGACTTTGAGGTTGTTGCCTCCTTGGACGTTAAGCCCATTAAGGAAAGCCTTCAATCATCAGGCTGTCACATCAACTTCAGCACCAAGGAGATGAGGAGTGAAGGGGGACTTCAGTAAGTTTACACACACACACACACACACACACACACACACACACACACACACACACACACACACACACACACACACACACACACACACACACACAAAACATACTCTTACCGTCACCATAAATATTAACTGTTAACTTTATGCCTTATCCATAACCTATAACAAAACCTAACCATATAACTCAAAATCAAACATTTTACATTATGGGAACTTTCTCTTGTCCTCATAATGAAAATAATGAGTGTGTAGTCAGATTTTGGCACCAACAACATGAGTAATACCTGGACAACACATTATCTAACGCACACATCTATTCTTAGATGCCTTATGGCCATTTAGAGATAGATGCATGAATAAAACATGTTCTCTGGGATGTTACAGGTACATTGAGGAAGCGATCAGAAATCTGAGCAAGCGTCATTCTCAGCACCTCATTGTCTACGATGCACATGGTGGTTTGGACAACAAAGGCCGCCTCACCGGTAAGGGCTGTACCTCCAGCTTCCATCACTTCTCTACAGCCGTAGCCTGTCGTAATGTTAGTGTTCGCATCCCTGGCCATGTCAGTCGCATGGGCTGTGGGTACCTTGAGGACAGACGTCCTGCTGCCAACTGCGACCCATACCTCGTGATGAGAACCCTGGTGGAAACCTGTCTGCTGGGAGCCACTGACGAAGATGATGAGGAGGTCTAGGAGACCCTGGCTTCCTGAAAGAGGAGAAAATGCAGTCAAGGCTCAATAGAGTGCATTAATGTATGACACACTTTGTGTGCGTGTTTAAGTGCTGTTATGAAATTTTAAAGAAACCTGAAACATTTGCAAGTTCATGTGGAGAAACTGTGATTTTCTGTGATTTTCTCATATAACTCTTGGCACAAAACCAAATGTAATTCCCAAATTGTCAAATTCCATTAAATCAAACATATTATGGATCAGTGCAAGAACTAAAAGGAAATTTTACCCTCCATTTCCACTGAAAACGTTAACAGAAAACACATGTATTATCTGTATTAGACTCCGGTGATATCATGTTTGTTCTAATTAGATGCCACAGTGTTCTGTTCAGTTGTTTCCAGACGAGCAGTGTGTGTGTGTGTGGGCGCTGTGTGTTGGGCCTGTAACCTACATAGAACATCCATCAGCTGTAGGTGTCCACAACTGTATGTAATAATTGTCACTATACCAAAGATGATTAATAAAACAGAGGTCAAATAATTTTTTTTTAAAGTGTGTCTCGTATACAGGAGTTGTCTCGTATACAGGAGTTGCTTGTAGGTTAGCGTGTGAGAACATTACATTACTTAAAGACTTGACTGGAGTGCAGTTCAGAGAGAAATCTGCGAGGGTCCTTTCTCTGAGGGAAAAGGAAAAAGTGAATACATCTATTAATATTTACTAATGACTGGCCTTGTTTCATTCTTTCTCCATTTCATGGTCTTCTCTTTCACTGTATTAACGTGTCTCCGGTGGCTGTTGCTCACTGGGGAAACTTTTAATCGGGCACAGCCCCCCCATTGAATGTGCGAGAGTCTAATGAGCCCCAAGGCTGCAGGTAAAGACGCACACACACAAACACACACACACACAATCACACCGAGAGAGCATTCCAGAGATTTTCCAGAAGACTATTTGAACTTTATAACATTTTTACAAGATAAGTTTATCATGAAGACTTTTCTTAATAAAACCATCAGGCAAGAAAAACAAGAGCATCAGGTATTTCAGTAAATGTCTGATAAATAATTGTTGGATGTGTCAACAAATCTTGCAGAATGCTGATTGTTTCAAATTTCCAATGCCGGCAGTCAATGTTGGTTTCTTTTACTCATGTTCTTGTTTGATCTCTATCCTCGACCAAACTTTCATCATTTTGTTTTTGCCATTCTCCCATAGATAGTGACATTAGATCAGAAAATGCTAGCATGTGTTGCTCTGGAGGAAACGGCCCCAACAATGTATAATTTTATGTAATTTGAAGGATTCAAACACAAATATTTCCTCCAACATTAATGACAATATATATTGTTTGTTACAAGTGTTTCATGATGTGTTGGACCAATGTCAGTGCCTCCCAAAACAAATAATCACAAATATGAAAACTATGCACCACTTGGTTTTATTGAAAGATTATGTTCTGGGTTAAAACTACCACAATAATAACAGGAAAGTTAGATAAAAAACAAAAATCCTGTGTCTACCCATCCATTCACCCACCTGTTTATAACTAAACCACACAACATTTGATTCATTGTATAATTTCGAAAAAACTGATTTAAGAAACCATGACTTGACTGAACAAAGTCTTTCTTGAACATAATTGCAGGTATGTTAATAGATGAGAAAGTTTAAAGGGGACATAGCATGCCCATTTTACCACAAGTTGATATGGTTCCTTGGGGTCTTAATGAAATGTCTGTAACATACTTTGGTCAAAATACCACAAGGATCATATAAAACAGCACCCTTTTTACCCTGTATAAAACAGCCCTCCACAGAGCGACCTGTTTTGACTGCCTGTTCCTTTAAATGCTAATGAGCCAGCCCCCCTCCCCTCCCCCATGATTTTAAACGATATAAATTACATATTTTATATGATATAAATTATCAAATATGCATCCCATACTTTGTATTCCTGGAGTTTTAATTTTCCCAATCACATAATTAAATGTCCCCCTCTGCCCATCCACTACAAGCACACAAGCAGACAGACAGAGAGAAAGAGAGGGGGGGCTATGAAGACCATCATTTACCGACCCGACGACATTCAACGGGTACAACAACAAGCGGAGAAAGCAGAATCACGGGCTGACCTTATATATACAGTCTATGGGGCTGACCAGCGGAGAAATGCTCGTCCGTGTGAACAGCCAGGCGGCTGCGAGAGGCTGCCTGCCTGCAGAGCACTTCAGTCTCGTGTACCCCGCGGAACTACTGTAACCCGCGGAACTACTGTAACCCGGCGGAACTACTGTAACCCAGCGGAACTACTGTAACCCGGGCACAGTAGAGCTGAACACTGCGGAAGTCTTCCACACAGCTGGCAGTGTGGAAGACCGCCACAGGCAGCGCAGCTGCTTCCTGCCGCGCAGCCGCCTGGCTGTTCACACGGACGAGCATTTCCCGCGCTGGTCAGCCCCATAGACTGTATATATAAGGTCAGCCCGCGATTCTGCTTTCTCCGCTTGTTGTTGTACCCTGGAATGTCGGGGTTCGGGGTTACAGTAGCGCTGAACACTGCGGAAGTCCTCCACACTGCTGCTGTGTGGCGCTGACACAAATTCCAGCTCACGCACGGGAGAGCAGCGGTCGCTCCCGAGCAGCTGCTGCAGCCTCCCAGTCCCAACAATCCAGACAAATGCCACATGTGAGTGAATCGCGGGCTGACCAGCGGAGAAATGCTCGCCCCGTGTGAACAGCCCGGCTGCGTGCTTGGGAACGGCGCTGCGCTGCTCCTCGCAGCCTCCGTGTAAACCCGGAAGTAACGAGTGTGGGGACGGACGGGACGGGGGTGGGCCAAGACCATGTAGGAGACTTCCAGTTCCTTGTTACGACACAATACCCAGGAAGCGCAATCGAGTCGCTCAAGCATGACGTTTCTGACTTAGAGGAACTATAACAAAACGCGCGAGTGTTTTTTCCCCAGAGTTTTTGGGTTGGTAGACATGCCAGATACCCACATTAACCTGTAGAAGCACTAACAAAGTGGAATTTGCATGCTATGTCCCCTTTAAAACAGGTAACTGGTGTTAATGTTGTGCAAGACGGGTGTAAACATTAGCCAAAGGATTTGTTTTACCTCCCACATACTGTCTTTTCCTCTTTGATCCAGTTAGTGGAGTCTTTTTCTCTCTGTAATCCTCTCTGGTCTCTTAGGGGACATCAGATCAGGTCGTCTCTTTGTTCCCTGCAGTAATCCTGGTTCTCCAGGGGGGACGTCCCTGCTCTCAGAGTTATTACACATGTATGAAGAACATTTTACCCAGATTTAGTTCTCTTATGTAAATTATCAAATCCTTCATATCCTTTATGTGTAAGAACACCCAGAGCAAGTCTGAGAGACTGTGTATGTGTGTGTGTGTGCACGTGTGTTCAAGTCAATGAATTGCTTCTTGCAGAAAAATGAATTAGGTCAGACATGAGCAGGAAAGCAAAAGGAGAGAGAGAGGGAGAGGAAGAAAGCTGGAGAGATGGAGAGAGTGAGACAGTGTGAACTATAAAGCAGAATTCAAAGAGGACAGAGGTACATGAGGTTTCAAGAGAGAAATATGGAGACTTTTTTTTGGGGGGGGGGGTCATGGGAATACCAGTTCATATAAAGGCTACAGTGAAATCTAAAATAAGACAAAATTGAACCCCTTCAAACCCACTGTCTGTTTAATGGTATCAATATTTAAACACATGTTAATGTAATAAACTAAAATGTTAGTGTTCATTTTAATGTTGTCTTTAAATGTGAGTTTACCTACATGCATATTAGTATTATAGTAAAGCTAATATAACAAGTATATTACCATAGAAATAACATCGATAGTCATTTCCTTGATCATTTTGGTATTTTTATAGAACAGATTCTTTGTCAAATAATATATTGTATGTTTATACATATTTATCTTTATGAGCACATACATAGATAAAACAAAGATGTTTGTAATGTTCATAACAGTCTGTTGTGACGTAAACATCATTTGATGACTTGAAACATGATTTTTGCTTCAGCCTAATTTCTACAAACAAAGACAAAGCTGAGATGGAAAAAAAGTTGGAAAGAACAACAAAAAAAGGCCACAGTTAATTATGCAAATATTTTTTAATAAGAAGTGAATACTTCCATCACATGTGGCCACATGTGGTCAGTGCAGCGGGAGCATGCACAGCTGCTGGTTGTCATTTGTGGGAAGCAGAAGAATCATTAGAAAACCTGCCAGGCTAGACCCCACGCTCACAGTGACCTCTAGAAATAGATCAGAGTGGTAGAGAGAGAGCGAGAGAGAGAGAGAGAGAGAGAGAGAGAGAGAGAGAGAGAGAGAGAGAGAGAGAGAGAGAGAGAGAGAGAAGTTGTCATGGTTTGTGATTTACAGGTCAGAAAACAATCCTGATAAATTAAAGACGAATCACACACACAAAAACCTGCATCTGTTGTTTGTTTTTATTCCACTCCTCAGTCTGATTCAGATTTTAAAACTGTGGTATATATAAAATCGTATATAATTTAGATTTATATAACAATAATTGTCACTAAATATACATATATATATATGTATGAAATGAATCCCATATCCTTTTTATGTGTTCACCATCTGATGTATAGAAAATGAGTATTTGCCTGAGATTAATTCAATTACACCTCACTTCTTTCTCAGCCGCTGACACTCTGCTTCATTATCAGTGAGACGTCAACTGGAAGAAGAACAACAAACAATGAAAGTGAAGTAAAACACAGCACAACAAAACTATACATCCATCCATCCATCCATTGTCTTCCACTGTTGGGCCTTTGGGAGGTATGTGCTCCTCTGAATTCTACTTTAAAACCTTTTTCGGTCTTTGTCTTCAGTTTGTCCTTAGGGAATATTTCTGGACCACTTAGTGTGACAAAAAAGCCAAAAGTGAGAAGTGTGAGGTAAATATTGTGTTTAATAAACAAACATCAGTCAGGGAACTGACATTAGTCTGGGGATGGAGAAGAGAGGGAATATAAAGCACAATGCACATGTGTAGAGGTGGAGGGGGGACATATTTATCTGTTACACAAGGTGCCCCCCCGCACAGTAGGGGCAGGAGGTTCTATATAACATACAGATCAGGATCCAAGTCTACGGTACAAAAACTTAGCAGCAACATGTTAACATCGGAGACCAAGGGGCTAACAAAGTAGTTTCATTTAGAAAAAGTCACAGTTTTCTTAAAGCATAAATTTGTTAAAAAGGTAAAAACAGTTCTAAGAATCCTCTAAGGGTCAATGCTACGCACAAGATCTGTGTGTGAAATACATAGGTAGGGAAATTATCTATACATTTATACTCTAATATAAAGACCTTCTGGCAATGGCACAGTACAAACTCTCAGGAAACGCGACAAAAATATACAATGTCTTCACGTCACATTTGCAGATTAAAATGTAACTAAGGTCTCTGGCAAGCACAATAGTTTCAGCGATCAAAAAAACAAACAAAAAAAAACACAACTTCTCTTCAACCAAAATAAAGGACACCATCTTGTTAGTTCAGCTATCTTGACAGATTATGTCTTTTTAATACAAAAATAAGGACAAATATAAATTAATATATATTAAAAGAATCAGATTGATACATGGGGGATCTACTGAATAGGTACAGGTATTTATGATACAATAAATACTTGTCATTCATGACTGGAGCGGGGCGGTAAACAGAGTAGTATATTTAACCTGGCAAGAAACGTGTGTGACTCTTCTATGGGTGAGGACATATGCATGTGTGTGTGTGTTTGTGTTTGTGTGTTGTTCAGTAGCTGTATAAAATACCACAAGCTTGAGCACGGCTGTGTGCAGGGTCGTGCACACAGTCTCAGAGGGTTCAGGAGGCCTGTTATGGGAGACTGTTGTGGTGGTTTCTTGTGTTGGTGGTGGTGGTGGTGGGGGGGGGGTTATCGCCGTCCGCCCTCTCCCGTGCCGCAACGCAGCTCCTCTCAGTGGTGAGTCTGTGGTACTACCGATAAAGGTTAACTCCTAAAACACACGACTCACAGACAGGAAGCAGGAAGTCTACAGGAAGCGGTCGGCCGCCAGTGACCGGTCAGTCCTCCGGGGGGGAGGGGCAGTGTGGCACATCATCGGAGTCATTGTGACCAAACGAAAAGAGGAAGGTGTCAGGAAAAAGTCAATGCTTGTGGGGTTTTTTTTGTCTTTTTCTCCACTTCATAATAAAAAATAAGTCTGTTTTTGTACTTTACAATACAATTCAACATCCCCACCGAGGAAGCATCAATCATCAGTCCAGCACTGACAAGAAAAGAAACCTTTTTTTTTTTTCTCTTGTTCTTTTTTATTACTTTTTTCAGGGTTTTTAAAAAAAAAAACAGGGTTGGTGGGGGGAGGACTGTAGAGGCTGGAAGAATCGGGAGACGGGGGTCAAGTAAGGCGGGCAGGAACACAGAACATATCTGGCGAGGAGGAAATCTGCCATGGGTATCGTCTCTTTTTTTCCTTTCTTTCTTTTTTTTTACGAGGGGCACTTTGTACAGCCGCACTTGACCACTTTCTCCACTTCCTGGACAAAAGACGAGCCGTCAGTGCACTGGAAGGTGTATTTCCTGCGTTTGCTGCGGAGGGGGGTGCAGCAGGTGCCTTGTCCTTCTGCTCCCCCCGTGCAGCTGCCCCGACACTCTAGACGGGAGACCTTCTCCTGGGTTTGGCACGCCGCGTAGCCTTGCTGTCTCTGGTAGACATCTCGGATCCGTTCCCCTCGGCAGGCCACCTCTGCAGGGATGAGCAAACAGGAAGGTTACAAGTTATCCACACTTTTAAGGACATGGTGACAAAGGGGATTTTGGAGAGGAATAATTGGTTGAGTTGGCAAATGTACGTCTGAACTTCCTTCCTCTGACACAAAGAAGTGCACATCTGCTTCCCTGAGCTTTTCTATAGTCACCTTTGCCTATGTTTTCATCTCTGTTCATTTTCTTTGTTGGTTTGTCGACACAAAAACTATCTAATGGATTACCACGGACATGGATGGAAGCATGCAATCTGGTGCAGATCCAGATCAGGGGTGCCTTCATTGATTCTGTTTTTCCAGGGAATAATTAATGGATCTTGATGTAAAAAAATCTGGCATGTTAAGAGGACTGATATCTATGAGTGTGTGAGATTTGGTTCCTCTTGAATGAATTTAAGAACTGTGGGGCCATGGCGGAGGTATGAGCTTTTTATATATACAGTCTATGGAATGAGCTCAACTAAGTGCCCTACTAGTTACCATCTGGGACCGTCTCCATGCAGAGGATAAAACAAAGGCTCACAGGGATAGGGGACACCATGACTCAAACACACTGAATAAATATCTCTCTACAAACCAGCACATTATCATGGAATGATGTGTTATCTAGATAGTTAGCCAGTATAAGAAAATGTCAATGACCAATTAGGTAAAAGATGTTTCGTGTTCCATGGCAAGATTTCTTAATAATAATACAAATAATTAAAAATAAGATATAATGACAGTGCACAATTCAAAAGAAATACTTTAGCCACATGTTGCATGAGGTGAAGACAAGCTGAAGCAGAGGTGAGTGAGTAGAAGTATTTTGAGTTGCATTCGAGACGAGCCGAGAGAAAATAAATCATAAAAAAAGAGACAGACAGTAAAACCAGGCCGTCTCACCTGTGTGACCCCCCGTGTGGGGTTAAGAGGAGGCTCAGGAGATGCTGAGTTGAAAAAGCAACAGGGTTCAAGGAGTTAATGCAGAAACACAAAACACTGTTAGACACACACACACACACACACACACACTGCTGAGAGAGTTTAAAGGTTATATATGTGTGATTTTAAACAGAGAGCAAGAACGTTGTCCTGTGCAGAGGAGGAAGTCGAACTCCCTCTACGTGTTGTAGCTGGTGTTGTAGTGGATGTGCATTGTTGTGCATGTGAGTCCCTCCCAGTGAAACTGTTGGCCCTCCTCATGGTTATAAAGCCAGATGGCAGAGTGAGGTGTGAAGAAGTGTTCACCTTTAAGCTTATTTTCAGATTTTTCTCCACCACAAAAAACATGTTTTTGACTTAAAGGTCTCAGAGAAAGAAAGAAAGAGATCTATTGCTACATCTAGTGGCAGTAATATTGTATATATAACCTTTAGATGGCAGATAGCAAGTAGAGCAGAAGCAGAAAATGTTATTTTAAGAGAAACATGCTCTAGATTCAAAAGCTTGAGGAGCATTAGATATTATTTTGAATATCTAATCTACACGCAGACACGCCGAACATACCACATGCATCCATATTTTTCTCACCTCTGTCGCACGCCTCTCCTGTGTATCCACTGTTACACTCGCAGTATGCTTTACCCAGGCCTGACACCCGGCATTTACCGTGTTTGCAGCGAGACAGACTGCAGGGATTAGCAGGGTCCTGGTCCTGCTCATCGCAGAGGACGCCGGCAAAACCAGGCTGGCAGCGGCAGGAGTACGAGTAGGAGTTGATTGGAAGGCACGTGCCATGGATACACCTGGAGAGCACAAGTTAAATTTAAAATCCTATAACACTGGAACTGCACTCATTCTGTCCTTAAAATCAAACAAACACATATCAACTCACTTATTGCCATCACAGGGGTTGTTAACTTGCTGGTCACATAGTGCTCCCGTCCAGCCCGGGTGGCACGTGCAGGTGAAGCCTCGGTGACCTGTGGCGTGGCAGTCACCCTGGGGACAGGCACCTCTCTGGCACGGCTGGCAGCCTGGCTCCACTCCTTGGCCCAGCCACTGACTGGTGGTGCTCTGTGCTGTCCCAGAGCCTGGAGCCCCTGGCCCAAACCCAGCCCCCAGGTCCTGGAGCTTCCCGTTTATGTACAGGTTACGAAGGCAGCCGTGGAAGCTGGTGCCGTTGCGTCCACCTGAGCTGTGCTGCAGGGCCGACAGACCCCCCGAGGCTGACGCACGCTCCGGCATCCCTGGTGGAAGAAAAGAGTGATTGGAGAGACGAATTGAGTAGAGCAATTAAAATCTGTTCCATTCCATTCCATTATTATGATATATTTATCACACATTACCAACAGTGTGAATCAGGGAAATATTTAGAAAAATCCATTAAAAATATTCCTGTTATGTTAAAACAAAACTTCACAAAGCAAATGATGTGCACATAGTATTATTTTTTTTAACCGATTTTCTTGATGAATAAACAAATGAATATGTAGCATTGAGCTCCAGTCCTGTCTGTGATCTGCAGAAAGGCAGTGAAGTGTATTTATCTTGAATCATTCACACAGACACACTCACACACACACACTGTGCTTGGGTCCTTACCTCCCAGGTAAAGTGGAGAGTCTATGTTGAGCGTGGATTGTTTGCTGATGGAGTTGATGGATTTGGGCGTCCCACCGTCGATGGACAGAGACAGAGTCTGGTCTGATGCTACTAATTCCACCGCATGAAAACTGCCATCATTCACTGTCTCCACACTGAGAGAGAGAGAGAAGAGAGAGAGAGAGAGAGAAGAGAGAGAGAGAGAGAGAGAGAGATTCAGTCTCATCCATCATGTGAATGCGGAATCCATGACCGTGTTGTTGTCGGACATATCTGCTGGTATTAGTACGTACCTGTATATCGCAGAAGGAGGGTAGGACCCGGTGTCGTAGCTGACCCGCAGGCGTCCCCTGTACAGCTCCATGGCAATGTGGTCATTGTCCCCTTTGTACAATAACACGCCGCTGTCCTCATCTGTGGCGATCTGAAAACACGGCAGGATATAAATTACCTTTTTAACAATGGTAGAAGAAGTGAAAACAGATTCTGAAATCATTCATCACCTTTAAATTTGTAGTAGAATGACATTTAAATACTCACCTAAAGAACAAGTACCTCAGAGCTGTACTTCATTACAATTTCAGTGCAATGCTACAAAGTGTTAGACTGATTAAGTGCTCACCTGAAGGCTGATGTTGGTCTGTGGTGAGAGGAGACTGGAGGGAAGCTGCAGGTAGGATTCGCGGTTAACAAAGTTGACACTGACGAGCGTCTCGCAGCTCTCGCCCTCATAGCCCTGGAGACACTGGCAGCGGGGGTCGGTTTCCACGACGACGCACTGCGCCCCGTTCAGACACTCGTGGTTGTCGCAGGGGCTGGTGCGGGGAAGGACCATCGGGGGAGAGAACTCACAGAATAACCCGCTGCAACAAACAAAAACACACTAAGTAAAAATAGCAGATATGGTACAAATGATGAACCTGCAGAGCAAACTGTTCAAAACACTAACCCTACCCTGTAAACCCTAACCCTAACCCTAACCCAAAGATCTCCTTATAAGCCCTTGACCCTAACCCTAACCCTAACCTACCAAGGTCGTAGAAACTCGTAGATGGTACCAATAGATCGGGCATGCCCGCATTAGTGGGGGTAGAGCCTACTCCCAAGTCTTTACGACATTCACCAACCTAACCCTAACCCTAATCTCAACCCTAACCCTAACCCTAATTGCAACCCTAACCCTAATCGCAACCCTAACCCTAGTCTCGGGAGTAGCCTCTACCCCAGTAATGCGGGCATGCCCGAACTATTGGTACCATCTACGAGTTTCTACGACCTTGGTAGATTAGGGTTAGGGTTGAGATTAGGTTAGGGGTTAGGTAGGTGAATGTCGTAAAGACTTGGGAGTAGGCTCTACCCCCAGTAATGTGGGCATGCCCGAACTATTGGTACCATCTACGAGTTTCTACGACCTTGGTAGATTAGGGTTAGGGTTAGGGTCGAGACTTCGAGAAAAATTAAATTAAACTAGTATTCTGTGTCTTTGTAAATATGTTGTCTTTATTTCTGTTTCATCAACATAAATTCATTTTCAACTTGGGTTATTAAAAACTGCTTTTTTCAGTATTGTCAGACATCTGAGTTGAGAAAGATTTTCTATCTACTTGTTTCCTATTTTACATTTCACTGTCATCTCTTTGTATAAAAACATACCTCTCTTACCCCAAGTTAGAGATGGATAATAAAGTGTTCATTGCAGTAACTGACAATAAACACAAGGGGGAGACCGTCCAGCACCACAGCAATGTCTCATTTAACTTTCTGCCATAAAAAGAATCTAAATGGAAAAATATTCCCTGACAAAGCTACTAGAATCTGTTAGAGAGAATTAAAAGTAGGTATCATTGAGTCAGTCATGCAACATAATTAACATGCAGTAAACACGTCTATTACAGATACTGTTGATGAGGAGGGAGAACTTTGATATGATTGAGTAAGTGTGAGTTGAGATGGTCCCCTCACCTGTAGCCCTCTGGACAGACGCAGGTGTATCCGTTGACGGCATCAATGCACTGACCTCCGTTCTGACACTTGTTCTCTTCACAGTCGTCAAAGTCCAGCTCACAATTCTCACCTACGTAGCCCGGAGTACACTCACACCTACAGTTCACACAAACAGAGAGAAATGTTGTTGGTATTGATCTATATTCCGCAGTCTATCTATCTATCTATCCATCTATCTATCTATCTATCTATCTATCTATCTATCTATCCGTCTATCCAGATATATAAATAGACATTATGTTTCAAAAGGCCTGATTGCCTGATGAACACACACACACACACACACACACACACACACACACACACACACACACACACACACACACACACACACACACACACACACACACACACACACATTAATGTCTCCATGTCTTCAGAGGACAATATATTGACTCACATTCATTTACCCAAACCTAAATCACTGCTTGCCTAACCCTTATTTTATTTAAATCTAATCTTAACCCTCCCCCTTCTTAAAGTCTTTCCCTTACTGATTTATGTTAGTGCTTGCTTTTAGCCCCCAAAGTTTGGCCCCCACAGTGTGAGTGTTTTCCCCCATACACAGTATATAAAGATAGACGATGCAGCTCCACTTCCTCCTACTATCTAGAAATGAAGCCAAAATATTCTGGGTACTTCACTCCATCAACTCTCCAATTGAACAGATGTCTTCATGCCGTCTTCATGAGTGTGTGTGTGTGTGTGTGTGTGTGTGTGTGTGTGTGCGTAGTCCACTTACTTGTATCCCTGTGGGATCAAAATGCACTTTGAGTCGTGCTGACACGGGTTCAGCTCCGGAGCACAGAAATCCAGTTTCTCTTCACACAGCTCGCCTAGGAACACACACAAAGTGCAGAGACACATAAACAAATCATCCAGACACCTTTTCATTACTGTGCATACCATCAGCATTAATGAGTGAAATTATAATATAAAACATCTCAATGTTTCCCAACTCCCTCACAGTGTGTTTCTGCTTAGTGCTGTATGTGTCTGTACTGCTTGTACAGCAATGTTTGTGTGTGTGTGTGTGTGTGTGTGTGTGTGTGTGTGTGTGTGTGTGTGTGTGTGTGTGTGTGTGTGTGTGTGTGTGGTGTGTGTGCTGTATGGGTGTGGACTGTGATGATGAATGACTCTCTTGTGGCCAGAACCAACACAGCGGTCTGATAAATGATCCCATCTCTGGGAATGTCATAGTCCTGACGATAGTCCCGAGTGTATCGTGATGCTGCTGAAACTCTGAACTCCAAATGAAGCACTGATGAGGCACCGGGGAACAAACCAAAACTCCTGACAGTACAAGTCGACTCAGCAAATAATTACGTGATCGATGGGAACCTATGAGCAGACGATGAGAGATGTGTTTTCATGTTTATGCTCCAGAGCTCCTATCTCAGTGGTAACTGTGCTACCTTATTCAGATTAGACTTAATAAAGTCTAATCCTAACATACTTTGTAATTAAACAGTAGGCATCTTCATTCACCCAGTTTATTGGATTTAGAAATGTTGACTGCACATTTAAATGGCTTTAATAAAGACATAACTGCTGCCATTAAGAGAACTGATGACTGTGACTGCTTGTTTCTCAGTCCACAACAAACAAGTTCAAATTTGTCACGTGCATGAGCAACACTGTTGTAATGTATGACATGTTAATTCACTGCCCCTGTCCGTTTGTTTGTTGATTTGTTTGTTTGTTTGTAAGCAAGATTACATAAAAACAACAGGAGCGGATCCTGGAATTTTTCTTTCCACTTTCATTATCATTATAGGGCATTTTATTTTTCAATTAGGGAATAATTTTGGGTTCACATGTACAGAACTAATATCTGTGAGTGTATGAAAGGTGAAGGTTGATTGAATTTAATGGGGCTGTGGGGCCTTGGCGGATGTCAATGCTCTTCTAGTTGTGCCATTCTAGTTGGTTTGTTTGTAAACAGGATTATTATAAAGACATTTTCACAAAACATGCTGGAGGGATCTAGGATTGTTTTAGTTTCTTTAAGAATGCGTTATGACAAATAAATCATTAAGGTTATTAGACCACATTGTTTTTACCTCCGCCACGGAGGTTTTATTATAGGTTTTTGTCTGTCAGCTGGATTTTGCAAAAAACGCTTAACCGATTTTCTTGAAACTAGGTGGAAGGATGGGACATGGCCGAAGGAAGAATCCATTAAATTTTGGCTCAAATTGGAACAGAGGGGCAGTTCAACAAATGTTTCAGTCACCTCTTTAAAATTGCATTTCTCCTTTTTTAAACCAACTTCCCAGGGAATAATGAATGGATCCTCTCATTTTTCTTAACATATTTTGAGCACTGATACTTAGTGTCTGTAATTTGGTGCAGCTTGATTGAATTTAAGGGGACTATTGGGTTGAGTGCCATTTTAGTTTATTTTATATTGCAAATTCAATCTTAGTTAAAAATGTTCGTCATTTGGGGCTGAGCTCCAAAAACAGGCTGTGGAAACTGGAAATTACTGAGACAACACGTCGCTGGTTTGTTTTTCTTCATGAGACAATAACAAGAATATAGAATATCATCAGTCTTCTCCTCTTACCAAATTGTTTACCTGGAACATACCAAACCATTTAGTATGGTAGTGACATGTGTACATAAAGCAGCAAGCAGAATAACCACAGATATCTGAGAGCATGAAAACTCAGCGCTCCCTCTGAACATCAAGGACATGCACAGCTAACATGGAGCGTGACTGCATACAGTAGGTTAACTCTGTGGTGGTGTCAAATTTCTTAAGAAGCGTGGATAAAGCACAGGAAATGAGGGAAGGAAGGAAACCAAGGAAGGAAGGAAAGAAGGAGAGAGAGGGACAGGAGGGACAGAGAGAAGAACAGACTAACCTCTCTCCACCTCATTGGTAGCAGCTGCAACCACAAAAAACACACACACACACACGAAGATAGATGATAGAAAGCAGAGCGAGACAGGAAAAAAACACAAGACAGCGAGACACAGAGAGACAGAGAGAGAGAGAACACCGCCACAAAGGTTAGCTGTCAGAGATGATTAGCACAGTGCAAAAGCAGACAAACAAGTAGCAACAGGCCAGTGTTAGTCAGAAAACATATGATCCATCTGGAAAAAGGTCTTCTCTATCTGTGTATGTACGATTCACTGGACATAACAGAGCTGCAGAGTCAGAGTACAGGTGCCTGGAAGTACAAGTTCCATTCATTGTTCTATAGAGAATGTTAAGTAACGCAGAGTAAGGGCACTTCTATGGCTTAGATCGATCGGCATGAAACAAAAAAAAATTATGTTTGCCTTCGAAAATATCTTAAAATGCTTCTGGGCCTTGATGGTGAACATGGCGTCTTGGAGTTTCCAAGGCGATGTCTTAGATATTTCAGATTTCTTTTTAGGAGGTCAAGTGGGCTTGAATTACTGGATACTGTACAAATGACGATAACATTATAAATGTATAAATAAACCTTTTAAAAATTGAATGAATAAATAAATATGACTGTACATGTAATTTGCTCATTCAAAAAGTAGATCTTAAGTGAATCAACTCATGTTCAAATTTTGGGGGACAATTTAGGATTTACTCAGTGACTACAGAGCCTCTTTTTTCTTTGAATTTGCTACACCCAGATTACCAGCTCTTACTGGCTTCATCTCCATGGCAACAGTGGCTGGCATTGTTGTAATTTTATTTCATTTTCACTTTTTTTTACTGAGCATTTCATCTTTTAATTTCTTCGGTATGAGACTGCGCTCTGCAAATAATCTTGACTCGACTATTTAGACCCATCAGCCAACCAACATGACAAAATTAAGATGACATTCTGCAGGGTGGTTGTATGTTGCACCCATGTTTCTGTGTGAAGTCACGTTGAGGATATTGTTTGAAGGAACAAATGAAACGAGACTATGGGACAAGGAAAAACACTTCTAGTACTGGTTACACCTCCCACTTCATAACTCTAGATGTGTTACCTGTGTATTCTGGGGAGCACATGCACGTGTAGTTGTTGATTCCATCAACACAGGTGGAGTTGTTCTCACAGTCGTTGTCTTCACAGTCATCGATGTTGATCTCGCATGCGTCACCTTCGAAGCCCTCCGGACACACACACCTGTAATTACGCAGTGACACACACAGACAACGGACAAATCAAATGCATGCAGAGCGACATACAGAACACTGCATTTTTCTGTTAACGGGAACGTGTCTCAACTCTGTAATTTCCACTCAGGTTTATGACTCTACACATGCACGCGCACTGAGGCCCCTGAGACACTATGAGTGTCACACACAAAGAGTGGTATATTTATCGCACGCAGAGAGTGGTATATTATGAGTCTAATAAAGAGCTCTTATGCGGCACACACTCAAGAAGATTAATATCTCATTATATAGTCAACGGCAGCTCGTCACCATGAATATTTCACCCTCCAAACCAGAGAAGGGAAAGAAAATGTATTTCAATGGAAATACAGAAAATACAGATAAAAACTGAAAAGAAAAAAGTAACAGAAGAGACGGAGAGAGAGAAACACGAGGAGCTGGGATGTTGGACCCATCTAAATGTCTGTGTGGGAGGTAGAAATCTGCTCGGAGAGAGCAGACAGGCATTAGCTTCCCTCCAGTCAGAACTAAGCAGCCTAATGAAGAGAAAGTGATTCTCACAGCAGGAGGAGAAAGACTGAGACGAAACTGGTCCAATGAGCAAATTACCTCCTGTAAATTCATCCCCATCTGTCATTAGAGGGGCAGCAGAAGGTCCACATGTCATCTGCTACATATGTCTGCTACTGTGTTCTCCAGTGCTTCAGGTTTATTGATATTGATACCTGCTCTCTCATGTGTTTTACATGATTCACCATATCGCCTACATATATTCATGCTCATGTCTTAGTCCATTCCCCCAGTTTGTACTTGTGATTTTCTGCTGTCAGGTTTCTCAGGCTTTAGAAACCTCTCTCTTCCCTCCACGTGGAGATACTCTTTGACACAATCCATGTAATGGTAACAATAAAAACCTAACAAGGTTTCTCACCAAAAGTTACTCTCTTCTCCTTCCTTCAGATGGCAGGTTCCACCATTCTGGCAGGGGTTCCCAATGCAGGCGTGAATGGGCTCCTCACAGTTTTGGCCCTACGTACAAACACAAACACACAAACACACAAACACACACCTTTTAGTGCTTCTAAAGTGCTTTTAACAAACAATAGCTTCTTATAATAAATGCCAAGTATGTGCCTCGTTTGTGTTTTAGTTTGCACTGTGTATGGTTTTGAAATGCCAAAAAGGGTCCTATACACAGATTGGTGTAAAAAGCAGGTGGACGTCACACGGAACACCTGCAGATTACCAGTGTTTAAAGAAGCTTTGTCCTCATGATTGGGAAAGACGGTTGAGCAACTTTCCATTTCCATCCAGTGTGTGTACCTTAAATCCGTAGGGGCAGGTGCAGCGGTAATAGTGCACAGGGTCATTGGAGCAGGTGCCGTCGTTCTTGCAGGGGTTGGACAGGCAGGGCTCACACTTGGCCTGGATACTCATGTCTACTGGACCTGTGTGATGGAAACACACCAACCCACACACACACAAACAGAGAGACCTCAGGCTTGATATACTTTGACGAATCAGAACAGACAGGTTCGCGTATACACTGAGACGACTGCACATTTTCAAGGACCTGCTTAAACACCATAAAGGCAACTTTTGGATAAGAACAATTGTTGTTTTGTGTTGTTTTTTGACATTTCAATTTGAATTATATAATACTGCAGGGTATATGGTGAAAAATGTAGTTTGATTAATTGGTCAATATTAGAAAATGAAAAGGAGGAAAACTTTACATTATTGCAATATAATATTATACTATAATATATTATTACCTTTACTATAATATGAGGCGAGATAATACTTTGTGGGTGTCAGAAGAAATAGTTATAGAGAAAAAGAACACATTGTCTATAGCAGGACCTTGACATGTACAGAAGACAGACATATCCCTGGGTCTGATTACAAAACATCAACATTTAACGGTCGGGACACACAATGCCGGTGAGAACACGAGGGCTGAAAAGGGAAGAAGAGAGTGGCTCAGTCTGATCAGGGTTTAAAAAAGGAGGAACACCGGGCGGGAACCGTCAGGGGAGACTGAGGAGGAAGTACTGGGATATGAGTGGCTACTTTACCTGGCACCAGAAAACCACAAGGCCCCGGGACTTCTACCGTGTGTCAGTTAGATTAGGTCAAAAATAGGTTTTAGTCATGTGTTCATGGTTAATGTGACATAATAAGGTAAAAAGTTAGTAGCAGTGTGTAACAGCCAAGATCATGCTTACAAGCACTTCATATGAATTTAATTCAATTTATTGCTGTTCATATTGCCATTTGTTTATTTCCTTTGAAAACCAGGTATTTCCATATTTGACAATCTTTAGTGAGTGTTTTTTTCCGTGTGAAGGTTAATTATCATATTTCTTAAACTATAAAAACCTAGTAAATCATTTGAAAATACACATATACAAATACACATTAGAGCAAGATGATTACATTTTTCCATGAATATGTTGGTAATACATGGTTTTCATTGGACAGTGGTAATTTGTAAATGGCAGCTGGTGGTCTCCTCTCGGAGTCCTTATCAAATGTTTGCAAAGCATGTCAGTGAATGCTTTTGTTTTTGGACAAATAATAAAATGCATATTTACATTTCACGTGAAAGTGCGTCTCAGTATGTTGGCACGTGCATTTGCTCCTGTGTCATTTCACTTCTATGTGCATGTGACAGCCTGTGTTTACCTGTGCAGGTGAACTTCTTGGACGGCGTGGTGAGCAGCAGTTTGTCGGTCATGTCTCCGGGCCCGGCACAGCGGGCGATGCCAGGCTCCTTGTAGCCGCTCTTCACCCAGTCTGACAGCCACTGCATGTGGCAGTCACAGTACAGAGGGTTGGCACCCAGAGCCCTGTCAGCCACAGCAGAGTGAGGACAATGTTCAGACATATTAACAGACTACACAGGGAAAATCTGCATGAGTCACTGTTTCTTTTCAGATCAACTGAGCTGGAGAACTGAGCCAAAAAGAAGAGAAAATGTGTCTAAATACTCACAGACTGAGCCACACATCACTGATGAGTTAAATGTGAAACTGGGGTTTATTTCCACAACAAATAGCTGTGATTGTAATGACGGGGATCATCTGTCTCATGCTGACACTAGTGTTGTGTTTCTCACACTTTAAACACGTCACAGAAACTGTGTTACTTCCCTGTCAAGTGAATGTTAGTGCTACACTTAAATTACACAGTACACAATTACAAAGTTTGAGCAGATGCTCTATATATTCTTGCTCTAAGTCTAAGATGAGTTTGTTCTTCTTTTTAAGGTAAACTAGAATTACCACCCTACAGTTCTATGCCTCCGCCAACAGTGCAGTTTTTTTTCCAGACTCATATGAGACCACCATGACCTTTGATCACTGAAATCGGAATCAGATCATATTTGATTCTGTTTAAGCTAAACTAAACTAAAATTCTCGATAGGCAGGCTTAAGATATCATGTTCAAGAGGCCAGACGCATGTTTTGGGATTTTGTGACTGTTACCTTTGACCTTTGACCCCCCAAATCGAACCACTTAATCCGTGAGTCTAAGTGAACATGTGTGCCAAATTTGCAAGGATTCTCTTGAGGCGTTCTTAGAAAACACGTTCACGAGAGAAAGAGGGCTTTCGCAAGGTCACAGTGACCTTTGACCTTTGACCAACAAATTCTGATCAGTTCACCTTTGAGTCAAAGTGAACGGTTTTTTAAACTAAATTCGAAGAAATTCGCACAGGGTGAAAACATAAGGCCTCGGGTCACTGGTTAACGCCGGCGTGGAGGAACATAATTTTTTTGCGTTTTGTCACTAAAGTCACACTCAGCTGATTCATTCATTCTCCACTTTGATTGGCTGCTTCATTAGCTAGTTGGCTACTAATAACCAGTCACATTCATGCAGGTGTATCGAGCTGCTCTCAGTTTCACTGCTGAATCTTTTGTCCACCATGTTCTCTGGCGAACAGTTACACTTTATCTTTCTTGTATGTACTTATTATGGGGGACTACAGCTCTCTCAGCAGAATCATCAGTGTGTCACAGTCCATTAATGTTTTGCCCTGAGTTACTCATTACCCTTTGCCATTTTCACAAACTGCCCTCTCATTTCAGATACCCCCCCCCCAGCTGCCCTGCAGTAACCTCAGCGTTTCCTGGTCACCTGATTCTCCACCTGTCGGTTTGAGCTGTGACAAATTGCTGCTTGGATTCTGTCAGAACTTCCCCAAAGAGCCGAATCTAACTGTAGGACCATTTGTGATAAACCGACAGTTCCTTCATGTAAGTGTCTCTAACTGAACTTATTACTTAAAGTGGTCAAGAAGGAAGTTAGAGACAATTGCAGGCTTGAAATGGACATTAAAGTAATAGACTCATTTTCTGTCGTGTGCAGTTTAGATCATCTGAAAAACAGACAAAAAGCAGAAGCCTGTCGCAGGCTCTATCCATGGTGCTGATCCTGGTGAGCGACCCCCCGGCAGACACAACTATTCCCTCACCGTGTTCCCACCAGCAGGCAACACTTGTGTGCCCCCATATAACAAATGTCCCCTCTCACACTGCTTATAAATAGGTAATACTTGTTTATTGTATGAAACATCTTTTAGGTGTTAATTTCCTTGGTTTAGCATTACCTTCATCAAGGAGGTTATGTTTCCGTCTGTTTCTGTTGGTTAATGGATGTGCTTACGGTCAGAGAAGAGCCCATTCAATGTTGGTACAAATATTTCATGGATCTTGATGAGAATGTGATGTGTAATGGACTGATAATTATTTATTTGTATTCATAAGGACACTTTTAGGCCCTGGTGCAGATATGTACTCTTCTGAGTGCCCCTCTAGTTTTGGACCATGTCTCCCATGTTATACTGTTTGTTGCATATCTGAATATTGTTCAAAGGCTTCAGTCTCTGCACTGGATTCTTCTCTGCTGATGTGTGGGTGTTTCGTGCTGTAAACCCATTTTTGCAGAACAATCAATTTAGGAAATTTTCTACAAAATCCCTAAATCTATTATTTAGAAAAGACTGTTTTGCTGTTGCAGCCGCGAATGACTGGGAAATTGCACAGAAGAGGAGGCTACCCTTTCCTAATATATACCAACACCACAGTTTAATTTCAAAAGCAAATTGCCAATGCTATAGACAAAAGAGAGGCATAAACAGGATCCAGGTGTAAACTGCTCTAAGTGAAGGGGACAGAGAGAGGGAGCGGGTTTAGACGATCAGCTTCGTTCTTTTGTTTGATGAGTTTACAAACAAGCATCACTGAACAGATATTTCCATTTCAGATGATGAGAAAAACACTCGTGATATTGTTTTGCAATGCTGTGGCACGTAGAGAGGTAGACACTCAAATCAGAGACAGACATGAAGAGTGATGAGAGTGGTTTTACATTACTCACAAGTGGGAGAGTGATGACAGGTCTTTGAAAGCTCCCTCTGGTATCAGTGATATGTCGTTACCATGGAGAGACCTACGCCGAGGCAAGAGGATGAAGAGGAAATGAAGAGGGATCAGAAACATAGAAGATAGCCTGGATGTTAAAAGTCTGGATCGTTTGTTTAGCATCAGTCAGTACGATGGTCGGGACGGATACTCACAGCAGACGTAGAGACTTGAGTCCATCGAACGCTCTCACTGGGATACACCGCAGACGGTTGTAGCTGAGGATTCTTTACATACAGAACAAGCATGTTGGCATGGAGACAAATGCAGAAATCCCTTTTCACGATATCTTTAAACGCAGCAAGGTATTTCATATCACAGCTTTATGACTTCACTGAGCAATGCAGTCGAGCAAACAGACACACAATTCATCACACTTGCTGGAACAAATGCATTTATCCATTCAGAAGCACACACACACAAGCACACACACACACACACACACACACACACACACACACACACAGCAAACATATCCATCTCTTATAAGCACAAACCAAATCCTCTTGCGCAGGCGTTATTTTTTAGCCCCAGTCACCAAAATGTTGGTCCTTTGGTAAAACTAAAATTATGGAAGAAGTCCTGGTTACCTCAACCATGTTTACGTCTGCATTTGTTTTTTTGTCTGTTTACTTAGCAGAACTAAACAAAAGCTTAAGGACAGATTAGCACAAATCTTGCTGGAAGGATGTGGTGTGGGTCAGGAGGGAACCCGTTACATTTTAGTGTGAATCCAGGATTTGTTTTTCACTTTCTCATCATTGGGAAATAGGCTGTTTTTCAATAATAATTTTTCATAATTCATGGATCTTGATGATCACTTTACTGAGTGCCATTCTACTTCAATTCATTATTTGATTGAGGGCATCTTTGTTTTGTGCATTAGTGAATTACACACACTATAACAATAACAGACACGCGCACATACGCACGCACGCACGCACGCACGCACGCACACACACACACACACACACACACACACACACTTTGCAAAGGGACTGATAAAGCCAAACTCACAGGGTAAGCAGCTCGGACATGTTACTGAGGCTGTGGTTGGACAATGTGCTGATCTGGTTGTTACTCAAGTCACTGAAAAGGAAACAATAATAGATACATAAAACACACATGCGTAAACAAACGCACACACATACAGAGAGCATGTGCAGTGCTGCATTTTCTTTAGTCCAATATCACACCCACATCAGGGCCAAACCAGGTCCAATCGAAAGTGATAGAGCACAGACTCTGACAGTTAGTGTCAGTCTTCGTAAAAGCAGAGAGCAGGAAACACAGGCCAAGTCACGGTCTTCATTATAACTGTGTAATTCTGGACGTGTGAGTGTGTGATGTCTGTCCTCTGTGGGTGAGACTTACATCAGCGTTAGGTGTTTGTATTCGGAGAGCTCCGCAGGAACCTGAGTGAAGTGGTTACCATCCAGGTACCTGAGAGACAGAGGGCGAGAGAGGAGGGCACGGAGTGAGAGGTGGTGTGGAAAACAGAGGAGAAATAAAGAAAGAGGAGGATTGGAAAAAGAGAGAGAGAGAGAGAGAGAGAGAGAGAAAATGAGACGGGAGAAAATGAAGTTATTTAACCGTGTGGGAAATTCCTCATCTCCAGCAGTGTGAGCAGTCATTACGGCGCGAGCCATAATAAACACTGGAGTTTAATATCCCCACTGGCATCCTAATACAGTACAGCCACACATGCACGCACACACACATACACACACACCACACACACACACACGCACTTATATCTCTGTGGGGACATAACGCATTCCCTTGCCACTTACTCTAACCTTTAAGATACAATATGGAACATTTCTTCATTAAAATGTCTAAAAATAACTTGACCTATGTTATATATTTTGCTGACTTGTGTACTGACATTATCCAAAATGTTTCCAACAATGTATAAACACCCAATTTTATTCAAGGTAACGGGATGTTTCATTTTGGTCGCCGCTTAATTGACATATCAGCTTTTTGGCTTTGTCCATCTCTGCTGTAACTTCTGGGGTAACTGACGTACGATGTATGAAAAACAATCTGCCAGCCAGTGATGGATCACGAATAATCATCACCATTTCCTGTAAAACTTTAATATGTGACCTCATCCGTTAACATGATTTGTGCCTGAGCTTCATCAGGGAGATTTTTAAATGTAATGGTGGGGAAGACAACAACACCCATGATCCCACGCTGCCTCACGATGTCATAAATCGAAATCGTTTAATATTGTTTTGATTGAGGGACCCCTAGTGGCCGTATATACTGCCTGTATAACCATTACAACTAATTGCCTAACCACAAACGCAAACCCTTACAATTCTAACCTTAACCCTGAAATCAAGTGTTGACCCTCAAACGGCCCATTGACGTTGTGAGAACCGACCAATCTGTCCTCGCTCTGTATGGTTTGATAGTCACAAAGATAGATATACAAGTACACACACAAATACACACATACCTACATGCATGAATGAGATCCTATTTCCTTCCCTGTGTGACATTTCTTTAATAATCCTGCGCATTAATTAAGTCTTTGTTAATATGAGCAGAATCACATTCCCCACAGAAGACAGTGAAACACCACCAGCAGTGAGACACATTGTTTTCACAGGACAGTAATGAAATGTCTCCAGTGAGGCAGCATCTCGTATACGGGCCTTTCTATGATCGTTAAACCAGTTTGTGATACATGTTGTGTTGGTTCTAAACTCACAGCTCAGTGGTCTCTTTGGGGAGGCCTTTGGGCAGCGTGCTGAGCCCCTTGTTGCTGCAGCGCACCACAGTGTCCAGACAGGAGCACTCCGCGGGACACCTCAGCACCGGAGAACAGCTGTTCTCATCGTTACCTGGTGAGGACGAATGAACATACAGATGATGGAAAAGAAAATGGAAAAGTTTGGACGAAAACTAAGACAAAATGTGTCAGAGCTACAGGTGTTGCAGAGAATTGTGGGCCGTCTCACCATCTTCACAGGCAAAGTCCTGGACAGCTACGTCCTGGATGGGGATCTCCTTCAGGAAGTAAGGGCTCTGGCAGCGAGGGTTACCAGTGACGATGCGTTTCCTCCTCAGCCAATCGCCGAGCCAAGCCAGGTGACAGTTACAGTTGAAGGGATTGGCCAGAAGATTTCTGCAGAACGAAGAGGAGGTCTTAGAGACACATAATGTGTGTTTATATTTTCCTACTTTAGTGTGAGTGTACTCACAGCGTGGACAGGGAGTGCAGTGTGTCGAAGGCTCCAGGGTTCATAGAGGTGATCTGGTTGTCATAGAGCGACAGGAGACGCACCGAGCTCAACCCCACGAAGCTGCTGTTACTCACACAGCTGAGACGATTGCTCCTCAGCATACTACTCACACACACACACACACACACACACACACACACACACACACACACAAAGAGAGACAGAGAAGAAAAAGTGATTAAATATACAAAAAAATATATTTATGAGATTATTACGACAGAGTTTTAGTGCCATGTTGAAAAAAATTATATGAGAATAAGTAATAATGTTACAAGAAAAAAGTCATAATTTAACAAGAATAAAAGACATAGAGAATAAAGTTAGTAATTATAATTGTAATTTACGAGAAAGCTTAAACCTTGAGATTTTATTTTTATTTTACAAGAATAAAGTTTGTAAATCGTTTGTAAGAAATTTGCAGCTTATTTCCTAAAAAAAGTTTGAATTTATTCTCGTAATATTACGACTTTATTCTCAGTTTTTTTCTTCAACATGGCCCTAATACTCTGTCATGGATTGTAAAGCTGTGTTCACATTTTACAGAGTGCAGAGTGTATTTGAATATTATGCATTCATGACATGATAATTAGATCACATATGCATTTTGTGTGTGTACCCACAGTGTGCGGAGGCCACTCAGTCCCTTCAGCATGCGGTGGTGTACGTTCTCCAGTCTGTTGGAGGTGAGAATCAGCTCGTTCACCCCTGAGGCTCCTTCAAATGTCCCCTCCTCTATGTCAGTGATACGGTTATTGCTCAGGTTACTGCGGGGAGTGGGAAGCAGGAGCAAGGAAGGTATGAGAGTGGAGCAAGGATGAAAAGAGTGACAACGAGAGAGAAGAAAGATGTAGAGAGGACGAGACGAGGACAAAGGCAGCAAGAGGGGAAAATAAAGATAGGAGTAGTGAGGAGGGAGTTAGGATTACACAGAGAAATACACATGGTTCACTTTCAATTCATGTTTACAATCATATTTTTTTCTGTGTGACCTGAGTTCGACTTTCAACCACATGTTACGTTTACAACACGTCTGACTCACATCTTCCTCAACTGAGGCAACTTTTTGAAGATCCCCGTCGCCTCCAGCACAGTGAATTCATTGTTGTTGAGGCGCCTGAGAACAGAGGAGAGAGGAGGTGGTCCGAGACAAAGAGAGAGAGAACAATTGAATAAATACAGACAGAGGAGGAGAAGATGAAGGTCGACGCACAGATATGCTTTTATGCCACACAAATCCAGCTTGACTCACAGTTCTGCGGTGTACTGGGGAATGTGATCTGGTATTTTGGTGAGTTTCTGGTTGGAGCAGTCGACCGTGGTGCCCTCGCAGCGACACTTCTCGGGGCAGGCCAAGTCGGCGAAGCAGTCCCCTCCGAGCTTGCTGCGGTAATCCTCAGTACCTGTTCACAATCACAGCCACAGTGTCAGTGCACGCCCTCGCCACGCAAACAAACCCAGTCCCAGCGTTTACCGTTACGGCTTCCAACACAAACTCTGCAAACGGCCAAAGTTAAGGTCGTGACACAACAAGGGAATTTTGAGACATTGCAGACGGGCTGTGCTGCTTTAGGTCAGGAGCGGGGGGTTTGTCCAAATGAACCAAAGATGTTCGAAAAACATTGCTGATTATGATCATATGCAACATAACTCATGAGCGTCAGGCAGCCAAGTCCACAAGACATACAAACTGTCAAGACGGAGACATGTATACAGGCACACACGCACGAGAAGAAACACTGGAGTTTCTCTGTCCTGTCAGACGGCAAAGTGACTGTTAGTGTTAGGAACCACAGCACAAACAGGAGAACATCAAAAATCTAATCACAGCAGAAAAATGCTAACACACACCCGGGCAGTCATCTATCAAACTGCACACACACACACACTCTCCCTTTCTCTCTCTCCCACACAAACAGACACACACACAGAGGTTGCTGGGGTGACAGGAGATCGCTGTCTCTTGCGTCTTGGCCATGCTGCAGGGTTTCGCAGGGCCGTTCCATGGTGCTTGACAGAACCATGTTCCACTATCGGAACCTGGCAGCCACATGGTTAGATCAAGCACAAAGGAACAACCTGCTGACTGACTGCTCCTCCGCTGGAACACAGGGATGGGAAGGGTGGAGGGGAGAGGAGGAGGAGGAGAAGAGAGGTGCAAGATCAGGGGAGGGTTCAGGAAGGAGAAGAAGCTTTGAGAAGGTGAGGATTGGAGAAGGTGAGAGGAGGAGATGAAGGGTAGGAGAGGAGGAAATGAGAGGATGAGAAGGAGAGGAGAGAAGTACATGAGAGTTTGAGAAGGAGAGAACAAGAAGGGAGGGGAGGACAGAAGAGAGGAGCAAGTATATGAGAGAAGGCGAGTCGGACGAGAGAAGAGTTTAGAGGAGGAGTAGAGGAGGGAATGGGAAAAGAGAAGAGGAGAAGAAAATTAGGCTGTGGGCAGGAGAGGTGGGAGAGAGCAGGGTAGGAGAGCAGTATGAGAGAAAAAGGAAAAGATGAAGGATGAGAAGCACGAGGAAAAGAGAGGTGGTTGACTTTAGAAAATGTATCTATTGAAATTAGGAGAGCGGAGGATGAGAGGAGGATGAGAGGAGGATGAGAGGAGGATAAGATCAGACGGGCCCGTAAAGTGATCAACAAAGAGCAGGAGAAGGAGGGAATTAAAAAAAAGAGGAGAGACGAGGAACATCTAAAGACATTTTCTACACATCACAGGAGAGCAGGAGCAGTGGGAGGAGAGTTACAGCAGCACTGAATGGCAAGAGAAGCCCTGACTTTGAGGAACACACACACACACACTCACACACACACACACACACACACACACACACACACACACACACACACACACACACAATCATACACAGATAGAATTACACAAACCATTATGTGCTTAAGTGTAAATTTCATTTGTAGTTTGCAAACAGACACGAGGGGTCACAGGAGGGTTCAAGGTCACTGTGGTAGAGGTCAAAGGTCAGAGGCCAGCTCAGGGACGAAAGGTGAGGGATTCGGAAGTTGACGGTGAAACCACGTGTGTGTGTGTGTGTGTGTGTTACTTACAGCCGACATGGTGTACTCCTTGAGTGTGTGAGAGAGGCAGTAGGAGAAAGAAGAAGGGATTTCACTCGTTTAATATAACAGGAGAGAAAATGATGAAAACCCATAAAAAGACGCTGCAATTTTCTTCGAGTTGAGTCCCCGGGCAGAGGTTCATTTAAAGAGGTAATGACTTGTGAATAGTGAGAAGCGTGCTGGCGCGAGATGACACAGGGTGCTGGGCACTTTCATCCGACTTTCATCCGCCTCGTTCATGTGAAATACGACTGATGCAAACGTATTTTTTGGGGGGATTGTGCACAAATTAAACCACAGCGATGAACAGAAAAGTTTTTATTCCTCATTCCAGCATAATTTTGCTTCTTTGTGCATGTTTTTTTTACATCAATCATTTCAGAAGATTCATTCACACGACCGAAGCCATTTGGTTCGAGGGAGATATATAATCTACAAATTACGCTACGTGATTTTAGATAAATTGATCTAAGGCCCGATATCAAGGTTGTCTCACATAATGCGAGATATGTTTATTCAACTTTTCAGCTGCAAATGATCGTAAATTATTCAGCTTTGCCCCATATGTGGTAACAGGGCTTTGAAACCTCTGTCCCCCTGGTGAGTTTCAGAGTTAATGACTGCGCAAACACACGCACACATACACACACACACACACACACACACACACATGCACACACCATGCCTTCTCTGTGTGCAGCTGTGGTAATGACCGCCTTTAGCCCTGCTACTGATCTCATATGCATGTCTGATTTACATATTTTACAGCACCCCACTGAGCATGGTAACGGTGTGACCTTTTGATGTTCTGTAGTGGGCGAAACAGACAGATGCTCGCGGACACACGCTCATGCATTAGCTATCATTAGATGTGCTAAGAAACAAGGAGGAGAGTGTTGAATATAGTCACTGTAATCTCTATACCAATATACATTTATTTATACGGAGTTTTACACGTTCAGTATCCAATTGACAGCGACCTGAGCTATCGCAGGAGTGAGTAACTTCAGTGTCTGGGCCATATACGACCCACGGGAGCATTTGATCAGGACCCCGAATCGGTACGAGAACAGTGTAGCTGTCACAAGCATCGGTCATGGAAACGTTTTTTTGCAAAAGTAAAAGACTTGTTTGCAGTGATGAAAATCTAAAGCATTGCAACAGCTAGAAACATGCAGCCTAGCTCGATGAGATGCAAGGACAAGTGACTCTGGAGTTTGTGTGGCCAACAAGCAGCTTTCACAAGACCACATTCTGGTGAGAGAGCTAATTACTAAAGGGCTAACACCTCATTCAGAATGAGAACTAGTGAACACAACCTCGCTGCCACTGTGGCGCTGCTCCAACCAAAAGTGCAAAGTTTGTCTTCACGAATCGTCGCAGAGCAGATTACTGGTATGGCACAAAATATTGAAAAAACAATGACGGACAACACAAGAAGGATTTCAGTTTTTCTCTCTGGGCTGTTACATATTTGTGATGACTATCTAGTTTGCACGACAGAGGAATTACTTTCTTTGGAAGGCATGTATGGTACTGCCGAATGTGTTTGAGCAAGTAGTATTGGCTAAAACCATCTGTGACTATCTTCATCATCATCATCATCATCATCATCATCAATACCATCTCACATCAGAAGTCGAGAGAAGCCGTTCCAGCCGTCACATTACAGACGTTAGTGTGATATATGTGTTGAATAATTTAGAACGGCCTGCGAAGGGTGTTATAAAAATTGAAATGGCCCTTGATAGGAAACAGGTTCCCAACCCCTGCTCCATCGTCAAGGTTACGGTTACCATCAAAAAGCCGGTGCAAGGACAAGAGCGTGATTATCTGCTGCCTGGTTGGACGTGATGCATAATGATGTGCATCAGTTCATTAAAAGAAAATGTTTCAGCATCCAAAAGGTGTCAGTCAAGGCAAGTCACTCCTAGTGTCAAGAGTGTGCACGTGGGCAGCATCCGTGCACCATGAGTGAACAAAACGTGTATTGCACACACACACACACACACACACACACACTCTCTCACACACTCACACACACATGCTCAGTGTACAATACCTGGAATGAAATACTGTTCTCTAGCTAATGGGGAGAGAGAGAAATTGTAAGTGAAGAACAACATGAGAACAAAAGGATGGACTAAAGACGAAAGTACTGTGTGTGTGTGTGTGTGTGTGTGTGTGTGTGTGTGTGTGTGTGTGTGTGTGTGTGTGTGTGTGTGTGTGTGTAAGAATAAGAGATGCTCAAAAAAGAGAGTTGAGGTTAGTAAAGAGAGGCCGAGGGAAAATCTCAGCAGGAAAACACAAAATGAAAACACAGGAGAGGATATTGTACGAAACATCAATCCGTGTGTGCATGTGTGGATAGTAAGAAATAAAAAGAATTGGTGTGTGTATATAAGGTGGTGTGTTTGTGTTTGTGTGTGCGAGCGTGTGCGTTTATACCTGAGCAGCGGAACTTCTTGCTCTTGATTTGTCCGATTCGTTTGTTGGCGAGCCGCCGCGGGCTGGTGCAGCGAGCACCGCTGGTCTCGATGGGATTGTCCTGCAGGTAGTCAGCCAGCCACTTCAGATGGCAGTCACAGACGAACGGGTTCTGGGCTAAGTGACTGATCCAACACACACATCACACACAACCATGGACACAGACCACACACAAAAAAACACACATAAGCTTTTGGGAATGTTTGGGTATATTTAGTTGCTGGTTACACAGCATCAATATTTCTACTTTACATTCTGTTACCAGGTAACTCACAAGTGAAAGTAACCTATCTATGTTTTGACTATCGACAAAAAAAATCTATAAAAAACATAACGAAGGCCATTTTAAAGTATATCTGTTGGCCAGGGCCTCCTGTGTGGAGTTTGCCTGTTCTCCTCATGTCTATGTGGGTTTGCTCGAGGCAGAGGTCCGGTGCAGAGCAGGGCTATGGGTACTCCGACTTCCTCCCACAGTCCAAAGACATGCAGATTGGGGTTAGGTCAATTGGAGACTTGAAATGTGAGCGTGAATGGTTGATTGTCTCTATATGTCAGCCTTGCCGTACCCTGCCTCTCACCCGATGTCAGCTGGGATTGGCTCCAGCTGCCCCACAACCCTCAATAGATGAGCAGTATAGATAATGGTTGGATGAATGGATATGTATCACTTATATCACAGTTGTTGACTCAGGATGATTGCTTGCAACCGCTTTAAAGTGTGCGTATGTGTGTTTGTGCACGTACAGCGTTTGAATGGCTCTTAGCGAGGCGAAAGTTCCCTTGGCGATGGTCTGGAGCTTGTTGTCATAGAGCGAGAGCAGATTGAGGTTGTGGAGGTCCTGAAATGCATCCACTCGCAGACACGCTATCTTATTGGCATTCAGTAACCTGAAAGAAGGAAGCGACAGAGAGAGAAAGAAAGACAGAGAGAAAGAGAGAGAGATGGAGAATGAAGGCTTGTTCTGTTATCGTTCTTGGATGAGCGTTTCAAATGTTACAGGTCAGCGATGATGGATTTTAACCATGATGTGTCCACTCTGATGACATTTTTTTAGCTAAGAACTTTCAAGCAGAATATCAATGAGCTGAAACTGTGAACTCTCAGCTGCCACTAACTTGTGTGCGTGTGCGTGTGTGTGTTAGTGTGTGTCTACTCACAATAGCTGCAGAGAAAATAGTCCCTCAAGCAGTCCTTTGGAGATCTCAGTGATCTTGTTCCCATATAGTACCCTGTGGAGAACAAACACTGCATTAATAAGTCATGAATAAATCCACTTATATTACACAATGATACTATATTAATATTAACACTCAACATATCCAGTGCTAAAATATTCCGGGGGGTTATTGTCTAACTTCCAGGCTAGATGAATATTTACTATGATAGAGATGAATCAATTATAAGATAAAATTAATATTTTGTTAGTGGTAAAAAAAAGTGTCTGACAGTTATCCAGTGACAAACGCTGCGTTCATGTAACAGGCATTAATTATGAGCAGCCTGTGGGAAAAGTTATCTCAAACGTCTGACAGCTACAATATCTCAGCCAAACTCACAAGTGTCCAAATCTGGAGCAAAATGGCTGCAAAGCCTTCATTAATCAGTTTGAAATCAAATTAAGCTGTAATATAAACATTCATAAAACGTAATTACTTTCCACCACTGCATACACAAATACGTAACGCGATAAAAACATCACACTTCAGCAACTTATCCGATGTGACTTCTCGTTTAATGACGGGTGAAACCATCTTGGAAATTAGAGCTAAATTTGACCAAATTAGACTAATGGGAGGTTTCACAGTGCGTCCAACTCCTGCAGGTATTACACGAAGGCAGCATAAAAATAAGGCTGTTAAAAATACTATGATATATAAAAATAAATCATAGATAATGATTTGTAAGAAATACAAAAATAAAGGATAAGAATGAGATAAGACCCTCTAGGGTTAAAACGATAGCAGCCCAAACACTGACTCTGACTTGGTGCCAACACCTGGCTGCATGTAAACACTCAGGATATGAAGAATAATGTGTTGTGAACACTTTTCATCGAAATGTCAAAATGAACAAATTCCCACATAAATCCTGCTGTGGCTGCAGTGTGAGGAATGTACACAGTTATCAGAGAAATGCTTTTTATAAATACATCAGATTACATACACAAACAGGTCACGGCCGAGGCTGCCACCGCCTGGCCCAACAAATACCTTAGTCGCAAACACACACACACAAACACACACACACACACACACACACGCACACAGAGTTATCGTTCATCTTTGCGCTCCACGCTGAGTTGAGTTGTATATGTAGGCAGTCTAAAGACATGTGTTTCAGATTGGCTTTTATTTCATCGTGCTGAGTGGCTGTCCCTGAGAGACCTGAGGTTGGGAAACACACGATGTGGGGAATGAACGCTTCATTTGTCTCTCGCACACATCACCTATTAGCACGTACCGTTCTGCTCCCCTTCCCCACACACACACACACACACACACACACACACACACACACACACACACACACACACACACACACACACACACACACACACACACACACACACACACACACCCACTAGCGTAGACCGCTACATCGAGACATTTTTAAAAGGACAATAAAAAGAGCTAATAAATATTTAGTACTAGTATTTTGTTATAGTTGCAAAAATCTTCCAACATTTTTAAAAACTCCGTTGCAGCTTCGTGTTTCAGTGAAAACCCTCAGCTGCTTGTGGTTTTCCATCTCATAAACCAGTGTGCCTCCGCAGTGCCGGTGCCCATGCAGGCCTCCCTGAGCCGCGCAGCCGCCGACGCTTTGGAGGAGCGTGAACAAATAACGTGTGTGAAGGAGTCTTTATAATCCCTGTTAGCGTATGCAGCGGCAGTACTGAGTATGAACTTCAACATCAGACACCTCGAGCTAAAGTCTTGGCTAAAAAACAAGAATAAATTCAAAATAGAGAAATCATTACAGACACATATGTGGATACACACACAGGCTCGATGGCTCATTTACATCCTTTCAAACTAAAACACTGACACACAACGAGCACACGCTGCAGCTTAATGTGAAAGCCATACTGTATGTGGTGTGTCAGCATGAATGTGTGTGTCCCATTCTCTCTGTGGTGAATGTGTAATGAGGTGGCAAAAGCCACCATTCAGCAATTCAGCATTTATGAATTATTGACTTTGGAGAGACGAGACCTTAATATAACTCCTTCATGAAATAACTCTACATCTCTCTCTCTTCCTCTCTTCCTCTCTTCCTCTCTCTCTCCCTTGCTCTTCTGCTGCCTCTCTCCATCTTCCTGCACACAGCTTCACACGCAAAGCAGACGTTCTGACCAGAGAGTCAAGCTGAGGAGGAAGACGCCAAAAGTGCATCTAAAATGGTTTGAAAATGGTGTTCTGGTTTTGACCTGGTGCGTTGGTTTTTTCACTTGTACTGCAAATGTGCTAAAATTAAAGGATATTTCTTTTTCATAGATTTGGCTGTACGATTTTGGTCATTATTTCTTTCCCCAAAAATTATAAATGAAATCCAATAGGGCAAGAAATACAAGCACTCAGATGATTTCTTTGCGAAAGGTTCCTAAGTTACAGTGTTTCTTTTTTATAGAAACACTGCAGAAATGAATTTGAGGGTGAGACAAACAGTTTTTGAGGCGGGCTAAAGATTTGAGAAGAATTCGATTTTCCTCACGAGATTAAAAGGGTTGTACTGCGATATTTTGTCTGTTCTGCGTAAACTGCCTCTTACTGTAAATACAAACATGTCACGCAGTACTCACAGAGAGTTGAGGGAGCGCAGACCTTGGAAGGCGTCCGCGGCCAGCTCCGATATCTGGTTGTTACTCAAATCTCTGAGAAGAAGAGAGCAAAAGAAAAAGGAAACGAGAAAGAGAGAGACACAGAGTCAGTGAGGGAGGGAACGACACAGGGAGCGAAACACAACGACGGCCACAAACAGGACAGGAACAGAGGTTGTTGGGGACAGTTGACAGGCTGAACAATACACGTGTCTCTTCATCTACTCACATCCTGCGCAGCTTCTTATACGAAGAAAAGGCTCCAGCTGGGATCACCTTGATGGCGTTCTGCTCCAGTCGGCTGGAACAAACACACACACACACACGCAGACCATTGAGGAAAGACATTAACATTCCCCTATCACTGAGCTATCTCTGCTGTATCGCTGACTGCGGTTCATTCCCGGGGCCTCCGGCCGAGGGGAACATTTCCAGATAAGACGCTTTGATGACCGCTGCCAAAGTCTGTCACATTTCTTTGATCTTTTGCCCTTTTTAACATGTGTACAGTCACACACTCACACACACACACAAACACGCAACTATCTGGGCAGTGTTCCATTAAGTGCCAGTCAGACTCCGCGTCAGTCAGGCCCAAACAAATCAAGCCAGGAGAGAGAGGGAGAGAGAGAGAGAGAGAGAGAGAGAGAGAGAGAGAGAGAGAGAGGAGGGGGGGGATACAAAAGGGAAAACAGACCAAAACAAACGTTCTCTAAACATTTCACATGTTCAGTCACCGTGACAAGAAAGGCGGCGGAACATGATTTGCAAACCAAGCACTTGATTGTGAAGCATTTCCCTAAAATGAGTTTGTTTTTCGTTTGCTGTTCTCCTCTGTTCAGCTCGACCCTTCCCGCCGTCGAGTCAAGTCTTTTCAAAGCAGGTTTCAACGCGAGTGTCTCCTGTAACCTCACTTGTCCAAGTCAAGCTGCCAAGTCCTGTCACAGCATCAGTCTCAAGCCAACTCTTAAATCAGTGGTGACACGACACGCGTCTCTGGTCTCAGATGAATCAACCACAGTTTGAATTCCTCTCTAAAGTCACAGCTGGTCTTAAGTCAAGTCTCAGGTCAAGGTCATGTCCTAAATCATGTTTTAGTCGTGTCTTTGTTTTTTTGGTTGCATTGTTTATATTTGATCCGGTTAGTTTTAGTTTCACATTTAGATTTAGGGGGTGGACTTAAGACTTTTGTATGACATATGTACATCCTGTCGTCATCACCTACGTCTACCTCTACTTGACATTGATTGGTTGGTAGACGGTGTGCGTTTGACATTGACGTATTACCCACGGTGTACATGGCGCCGCCTCGAGTCGAATTTGAATGTCGGGGCTTACGCACACTTGGATGACACCACAGGAGCAGAATGGAGGCCTTTTAAGAATCGGTCACCATTTACTTTAATTGTATTGGATTTGGCTGCAACGCTGTTTACCCCTGAAGCTCCAAAAGTGTTTTGTTGACTCAAACACTTCCCCCACCCTTCCATCGGCATAGTGCTGAGTAGATAAAGAGCGAATTTTCATTTTTGGGTTATCTATCTCTTTAAATCTTATGTCTCAGGTCTATAGCGCTGACTGATACTTTGTCATTTTAAACGTGCCTGCTGTGATCCTTCCTCTCCTCTCGATGCTCCATTTAAATAGAGATATGATCTTTCTTGTCCTTCAGATTAATCCTTTGAATCTTCCTCCCTCATCCCTTTATTATTTTCTTAAGCAGGGAAGAGCTGCATGACCAGGCTTTCTCATTTCACAGACGTGTGGTTTTATTCTACTGCACAGAAAGAGAAGTGGAGAGAGACAAAAGAAGAGGAGATGGAGAAGTGCGTGGGGAAAGAACAAGGGAAATATCACCGCACCAAGTGTGAGTACAGGAGTTTTTGTGCAGGAGCACATGTATATGCATGTAGAGTAGTAAAGAGGTTTGTGTGTGTGTGTGTGTGTGTGTGTGTGTCTCATTATACGAGTGCGTGTCTTACATCTCAGTAATGGTTTCAGGCAGGTTGGTGGGTATTTCTGTCAGTCCCTTCCCTCTGCAGTCCACGATGTTGTTACTGCAGGTGCACGACTCCGGGCACTGTAACACACTGCAGGACGAGGACGAGGACGACTGGTGACCTACACAGAGACAAAGGGCCAATGATATCCATGGATAACAGGTGATGGTTGATGTGACTCCCAGAGGCGAAGGAGGAAAATCAAAGTGGGAAGCAGCAGGCAGAGCATAGCAAGTGGGCAGGTGGGAGAGAGATGCTTTCCCTTAATGTGACAGCGTCCTTGCCTGTCAAAAGTGTCATTTGTGCTCTTGCATTGGCTGCTCTTTTATCTAAAATATGCTAGAAAGAAACTCTTCATATTACATCAAATGCAAGGTTGATGCAATGCCAAGAAATGGAAGATGAGTACTTGCCTTCGTCTTCATCTTGAAAAGCGTGAGCAAAGGACAGTAAGAAAAAAGCAAACGAAACAAAGCAAAGGATGTTTTTTTGCCACAGTCAGACAGCAAGCGGATGTAAGTCAAGAAGCAAACAACACATCAAACAGTCCACACATTAGCACATCATCACCTCCCCTACCTGTGCACACAAACTCCTTCTTCTGCACCTCTGCCACGTTGTGTCCCCTCAAGTGTGGGGGGGCCATGCATTGCGTGTAAAGACCCAGACGGGGGCGTTGTCGCAGCCACTCCGACAGCCAGGCCACGTGACAGTCACACTGCAGGTTGTTGGAGTGCAGGCGACTGGGGGAGAGAGAGGAGGAGGCGGAGGGATGAGAGGGGATGGGGAGGAGAGGGGATCGACAAGTGGTTAGACCAGGTGTTGAGGGATGGAGTGATGATATATTTGAGGAAGGGGAGTGGGAGTGGAGGGGGAGAGAGGTGGAAGTTCCAGGTCGATCAATTAATTGTACAACTAGAGACGGATGAGAGAAATCCCCCTGCTCAGGTCCGCAGTGTGAACCAAATACTCTGTGGTGTCACTTACAAGGTCCTGAGCTTTGGCATGTGGTTGAAACTGGCCACAGACAGTCGGCTGATGTTGTTGTTGTTGAGGGTGCTGAGGAGAGAAAAGATCAGAAAACAACATCCCACTTAGATTCAGTGAAGCCTTTCCGGGAAATTTGTTGCACACAGAAATAGAGAAGTGACTTAAACCTGGTTTATGTTTCTACGAAGAATCGAGGCAGAGGCTAATAAATGTCGAACAACAGTTACTTTAACTGGAATGACTGCAATGCAGAAAAGAGAGAAGGCGACGGAGGAGGTGATAAAATGACGACTGAAGTGATTGAGGCAGGAGAAATGTGAATCGACTTTTCCTAGTTTTTGCTTCCGACATCTAACCAATCAGAATGCATGTTATTTGAAGCAGTAATAGTAGAAGAAAAACAACTTCCTCCTCTATCCAGTCAGATTAAAAGTTTATTCGTCGACTTATTTAATATATTTGTCTTTAGCCATTGCTCACAGTTATTGTTGTGTTCGATATGATGTAGCCTACTTGGATCTTCCTGTTGAAGAAAATAAATGAACCAAATGCGCACAACTGGGATAGTTTCCAAACATATAGGACTTTCGTCAAATCAAATACTCAAGTATAACCTGTGATCTTGGTGCCAGCTGCTGCAGCCGTTCTTCAAACATTCCCACGAACATCCTGAAATATGTCCTGAAGAGGTTGTGGTACAGTTTAAGCTGAACCAGTGAAACTCACCAAGTTCTCCTCTCTTCATTGGTTGTACCCCATAAATAAAACAATCAGATCATCATCGAGTTGCAATATTTCAATTTGATCCTATAATTAATTTGCTAAATTGAGCAACGTTGAAATTCGCTTCCGAAATTATTCGCTATTTCGTGTCATTTATTCAGATCGCCTTTAATGTGCAAAGGCCCTAACTCCAAATATTTCTTTGATAACTACACAACGTTTTTTTCTCCTCCCCTACAGTTCAGCTTCTTATCTTCCTTGTGCCTGTCCCCATTGATTCTGGTTACCTAACGAGAACAAGCATTTCTGAATGAACAGTGGAACAATTAATGTTAAAAAATGTAGGTGTCAGTGAAGTTGATCTGACTTGTCACTCAGCTCAGCATTTAAAGTATAATATTGTGTTGCTTCTAGTTAATTAACAGTGAACGAAACTCTGCATCTAATATACTGACCTGGAACTAAAGCTACCTGCACTTACATCACAATATGATGAAAATTCACATCTGTCATTAAGACCGTCATCATTACTGACTTTAGGACAGAATAGACGTCTGTTTAGTGTCACTAATGACATGGTGACCTTTTTAATGAACCATATATAATGGTCACGGAGCCATGCATTAAGTGAAATATCTGAATTTATATATGAGAGCGTCCAGTTTCCAAGTGCTGCACAGGCAATGCAGTCTTTTAAAGGTCAACGAGGATATTAGCCGCTCCATATCCCACTGCTGTTAGTGTTCTTCATCCACCCCTCCTCTGCCGTTACAGCGGGACAACTGAATAAACAGGTACTCACAGCACTTCCAGGTCACGCAATGCTCGGAAAGCTCCATCCTCGATACAGCTGATGTGGTTGTAGTCCAACTGGCTGCAGACACACACGCACACACACAAAAGAAAGAAAAAAGGAGGTAAAGATGTAAAGGTGTCTTATAGCACAGCCAGCCACAGATGAATATGCATCAACTCCGCCGAACAAAGTCATCAACAACCGCTCTCTACCTCACTCGCTCACTTTCTCTTCCGCTTTACTTCTGTCTCCTGAGCTCTTTGTTCTTTGTGCAGATGTAATTCTCCCTGTATTTATCTCTGGATCCATTCCCTCTTCCTGCTCTCCTCAATCTGACGTCTCATTTGTATGCGCTGCTCTTTACCTCTTTCGCCCTTCTCTCCCCACCCCCCCTTTCTCAGAATCGCTTTGCTGAAACAATTTAATTAAGACATAAGGACAGTAAATCATGTGCTGTCACCCGCATGCTAATGTGTGCTCAGGGACACACACACACACACACACACACACACACACACACACACACACACACACACACGCACACACACACACACACACACACACACACACACACACACACACACCACCTTGTCTTAAACTATTCTTCGGGGACCCTTCATTGGCAAAATGCATTATCTAGCCCCTGAACATAACCCCTACAAATGTAATGCCTCATCCTTGACCTAAACTTAATCCTAACCCTAAATTCAAACCATTTACACCGATATAAAGGGCCACATTAATGTAGTAAAACCACCACTCTTTACCCCCTAAACAGAAGCACACACACAACACACAAGCAAACACACTCTGTCCTGTCCTTTTAAAATAATTGCAAGACATTTCAAAATAAATTATCTGATGTGCAAAAAAACCCAGGATGCAGCAAAATAACTGTAAATATCCATATTTATAGAATTACTGCTGGGCAATTACCTGCAAAATGACCAACAATTATCTTTAATCATCGGAACCATGACTGAGGCAAAGCAAAGAGAAAAACAACACAAATGCTACTGACGTCCATTGCATACCCACACACACCCACACACACCCACACACACACACACACACAGGGCTGCTAATGAGCAGCAGTGCCAGTCAATACAGCAAACAGGAGGCACATGACATTTAACACAATGAAATATTGATGCACAACCACACAGGGGTTATGCGCATTTGCAAACATGGCGAGACACGTATTTGCACGCGCACACACACACACACACACACACACACACACACACACACACACACACACACACACACACACACACACCACACACACACACGCACGATGCCACTTACAGGTTCTTGATCTCCACAGCTCCCCTGAAGGCTTTCCTTGGGACCCCCTGGATCTGGTTCTCGCTGAGATCACTGGACAGATAGAGAGATGTAGAGAAGAACGAGGGGGAGAAGAGAAAGAGAGAAAAAAAAAAAAAGGTGGCAGAGAGTTAAGCCAAGCTGTCACCGAGCCACTTGCGTTGCAGCACAAGTACTTGATGTAATCTTCAAAATGCACCGGGGGAACTTCAGAGCCAGACGGATCATCAGCAAAATTGAGTTCTTTGCACACAGAGCACTCCTTCGCCAAATATAATCAGTTGTCTCTATTCATCTCTCAGTGACACACACAAAAAAAACACTTCCCCTGACAAGTGTCCACGTAGCTGGAGCCAGACGCAATTCAATTGTCTGCTCTGAGCATCCATCCAAGTCAGTAATAAGAGGGTTTGAATTATTAAAGAACCTGTAGGGGGCACTAGTGACCTCCGCTTCCAGCATTCCGTTCCTCCTCTCATTACTCCCACTCATCTCTCCATCACCCCCGCCACCACCTTCCTCTGCTTTTAAGGAGTGAGTGATGGATGAGTGTGTGTGTGTGTGTGTGTGTGTGTGTGTGTGTGTGTGTGTGTGTGTGTGTGTGTGTGTGTGTGTGTGTGTGTGGGTGTGTGTGTGTGTGTGAGTATGATCACTGGGGTTTACAGAGATTTAGCGTTCAGCCACTTTAACTAAGCTGCAGCTTGGGATACAGTAAAAAAAACTAAACAAAAACAAACCCATAAATTTACTGCAGTGACTGACACACACATACACGCATGTGTGCTAATAAATGTTCTCGCACACGCACACTCACATTAGTACATAAATATAGTCACATGCACGACCAGGTGTCTCACATAGATCAAATCTGCTGCCAAGTGAAACACATGCTGTCGCTGGTTGGTATAGCAACTTGATTTAGTGAAGGACACACATGCACGCACACACACACACAAACACAGACACACACAATAATGGATTCAGCTGCCCGCAGGATGTAGATGTATTACGGGATGTAAAATGCAGGTACTGAATAAATCAGACTTTATCGTTTCATCATCTCAACTTCAGAGAAACATCTTAACTGGAAAAAGGAAAGGTACTGCTCGATTGTGTGTGTGTGTGCGTGTGTGTGTGTGTGTTTTGTCTACCGCCGACACAGACCAAGGTTCCAGACGGACTATTTGACCTTTCACCACCGACCTTCCAGCTCTTGACCCCGACTGTGTCGCAGTGACCTCCACGAGGCAAAATCGGCTAACGGCTAATGCCCAGCCACATTCCTCACATTCCTGTGTCAGTGATCATATAATCAGAGTCGTAGGTATCATCTATCACCTGCGCTTCCACCTGCTGCATCGAAACCTGTGATCATTTGTTTCCAAATCTAAAGGAAAATTATAGAGTGAGGTGTTTAGAAGACTAGTAAATATAGGTGAGGATAATTAACTGGGACATGTCCAACTGAAATCCAAACTTAGCCTTTTAGCATCCACGTCTGGAGCGATTAATTGATAGTCGACCAATAGAAGCCACAATTATGAAAATGGCTTAAATATGTTTTCTAGTTCCAACCTTTCAAACGTGAGTATTTTCTTAGTTCCTTTTTTTCCCCCAATTACACTAAATGTAACAGCTTTAGATTATGGACTATTAAGCAAAACAGTCATTTGAAAACATCATCCATCCAAACATTGTCTGTACCGCTTTCCCTGTAAGCGTTCAAGGAGGAAGGCTGGAGCCAGCAGACATTGGGTGACAGGCGTTGAAAGAAGATCTCAAATGTTCCCCTTAATCTGGTTTATGCTCATAATTCCATGGAGTAAATACAAAATGTAAATGTCTAATAAATAACTCATGCAAAGCATTTTAAGATGTGAACCTGTACATGCCTGTAAGTGCACATCAGGCATTATTCTGTGATGCTGGGATCAGAAAAGTGATCCTGGACTAAGACTTTACAAACAGAGGCAGATGAAAAGGAGGATTTTTTACAGGCACACACACACAACACAAACACGCGTGTGCTTCTTCTTATGTGAGCACACACACACACACACACACACACACACACACACACACACACACACACACACACACACACACACACACACACACACACACACACACACACACACACACACGGCGGCTGGTCTGAATCAAGTCAGAGTGTATCCTGATACTGTTTTTACAGGACCAGGGGGGTTTGGAAAGCAGCTGTGCTCTTTTAACCACTGGAACTCTAAAACCAAACAAATATTCTGAAAGTGCTCCTTAACCCTACACACACACACACACACACACACACACACACACACACACACACACACACACACACACACTATGTCTGCCTATCGGATGTAGAAATCACCACAAACTGTGTTAATGTGTCATACGTGAAGAGTTGATAGTTTGACAGTTTGTATGTCTACATTTAGGCTGCACACATACCTCAGTGTAAACGGCAGAGCACAGTAAATAATCTAAGCCAGAGTGTGTTTACTCACACACTTAACATGTTCACTTGGGAACATACAGCACACGACTCCGCTGCAAGTCACTCAGCTCAACAGGAGAGGAGAGAGGTGGAGTAGTGTGTGTGTGTGTGTGTGTGTGTGTGTGTGTGTGTGCGTGCGTGCGTGCGTGCGTGCGTGCGTGCGTGCGTGCGTGTGTGTGTGTGTGTGTGAGACGTACATTTATCTTCTGAAGCACTGAGATGATTGGAAATTGATTTTTCACGTAGCTCTGTCCCTGTGATCTACGACAAGAGTGGGAAATGTACGCAGACCTAATACGTGCATATTGCGTACACATGTGATCGGCAGTTTGAGTTAGTGTAGGGCTCTTAAGGAAGTGGAAGGAGGCAACTCTAAACCCTATTCATCCCTCAGACCACCAGAGAGAGGGAGAATAAGAGAGAGAGGGAGAGGGAGAGAGGGAGATTGGGTGAATACTAAGTTTAAATCGAACCAGGGAACTGACTTTCAGAGATTTAAGAGTGGATTTTCTTCCTGAGTTTGGCGCCGAGGCACCTGATTCAATTTGATCTTTAGTTGAATCACTTGGTTGGCATCTCACCCACCCACACACCCACGTTTTGGTTTCCTGCTTCTGTGGCGTTCTCTCCCTCGATCTCTCCCTTTTCATACTCCTCTCTGTGTCTTTTCTTTTCCTCCTTCCCTCAATTGGTCTTGTTTTCGGACTTCCCCAAGATTTAACCCCTCACCTCTGCCCCTGTGCCTAAATCCGCTGAACTGGAAGGTTAGCTTCATTAAAAGAGGCTCCTGCTGAGCCCCGAGTGCATGAATGTGTGTGTGTGTGTGTGTGTGTCTGCAGTTTGATAGATGACTGATGATAGATGACAATGCACACACACACACACACACACACACACACACACACACACACACACACACACACACACACACACACACACACACACACACACACACACACACACACACACACACACACACACACACACAGATGCTGGAGCAATGTCTTCAGTGTCTGTGGTGCAGTGTCTTGCTCAAGGACACTTCAACATGTCTGCCCTCTGCATAAAGGCTATATATTTCCACATAATGTTCACAGGTACAGTGACTGAAAATCTTGTGTCCTTTTTCCTCATGCTGCTCTGTCAAATCTAAAAAACACTCTCTCCATTTGTCAGCTTTCTCCCTGTGTATCTACTCTAACCTGTTGTCTATCAGGCTCAAAGCTGAGCTATTTGAGATTTCTCTCCAGAGGAAGAAATACAAAAAATACAGGCCTCCAGTCTTTGGTGCAGTTGGGTAAATTGAGCTTTTTGAAAACATTGACTTATGCCATGGCTGGGACTGTGTAGCTGTATTGTTCAGAAACTGCAACCCTCCCTGTGGTCACACATTTTCAATGTCAGTAAAGTTGTCAGTACTGATGACTTTGCGATCTTTATGGTGATTTGGTCGACATGGGAACGCACCAAATACTCGACAGTCTTAGATTTGTTAAACATGAGCCATACGAGCCACAAGCTAATTCCTATTTAATGCTTATTCAGTTGTTTCGCAACACAAAAAGTCGACGATAACTAAATTGTGAGTTTGACTGGAATAAAACACAGTGATGTGATCATGTTGAGCAGATTGTGGCTGTGACGCACAGAGAGGAGGCAGAATTAGAGATTTATCTGTTTTAATATTGTTGAGAGTCAGAGTCCCAGCAGACGTTTTTCTTCTCTAACTTTTTTTAATTTGACTGTTTTTCTCACCTCTGGTGGCCCAGGATCCGTGTGTGTGTGTGTGTGTGTGTGTGTGTGTGTGTGTGTGTGTGTGTGTGTGTGTGTGTGTGTGTGTGTGTGTTTGTGAGACAGAGTCAGGTCTCCAGTGTTAAGAGCTTAGTGCTGCATTTCTAAAGGGTCTTTTCAGAGTGAGAGGGGCTTTTGACGCCCTGCGTGTCTAAGAAGACCTGGGCATGAAAGAGCAGCACTTAATTCTCATACATTCACCCTCCCTCCTCCCCACTCTCTCGCTCACTCTCTCTCATACTAGACACACACACACACACACACACTCCCTCTCTGTCACCTACTGTTATACAGTTTCTGAACCTCTTTTGTACAAGAACCACCGCCACGAGATCCTTCCCAGGTCCAGCACACTGGCGGTTCCCGCGGATCCATGTGTGACCGCTTGTGTTTGTGTGTGGCACGCTATGAGTCGGAGTTGGCAGAGCAGTAAACTAATCATCTTGTTCAAATCTCTTTCGGAGATCTTAATCCGATTAACTATAAGAATGTGTGAATGGGCAACGAAAGAGCTGGAAAGTAAGAAAAACAACAGAGAGCGAGGAAGAGATGGAGAAAATGTGAATGAAGGAGATAAGATGGATACAAGCTTTGTTTTTTGGTGGAGGTGTGGTTAGGATGGGACAGCCAGAGAGAAAGTCCGAGGTGAAACTGGGATTGTGTGCCGTGAAGTGGACCCCCAAAGATCCCACTTGTGTGAGCAATTAGGAGGAGAAAGCCTCCCAAAGAAAAGAGAGGAGGTGAGGGGGAGAGAGGAAACGGAGGAGAGGAGGCTCACTGGAGACAATGCAGAGGATTACTGAGCACACTGGGCCGGGGCTGCGGGCACCTGGGAATGTGGAGGAACGTGTGTGATGTCGTTTTTTTTTAAGTCAGTGCATCCTGGAAATCTTGTGTGCAAGATTTCCAGGATGCACTGACTTAAACTGACTGAATATTAAAGTGTGCAAAACATGACATGAAAAAAAAAAGTACTGTCACTCTGTTCTTGTTCCACAGAATCACTCACACCCTCCCACACACAGACACCCTCCTCTTTCATCCGCCTCCTTCAGTCTCTTCCGAACTAATATTGACTTTGCTCGTGAATGACAAATCTCTAGTCGTCCTCCCTCTCTCCATCTCTTCCCATCTCATTGTCCGTTTCCCTTATTCACCATCACGCCTCACACACATACTTTTAATGCCAGGTAAGAGGGTTGCTATGGTTACTCGACCAGGGTGGACACCTAAGGGACACTTTGACTTGACAGAGTGGATGTCCCCGGTGTGTGTGCGTGACTGGCAACCGGGATGGCAGGTTGCCATAAAAGGTGTGTGTGTGTGTGTGTGTGTTAGTGTGTGTGTGAACTCCATGATACGGCGTGCTCAGTTTACAAAAGCTCTTGTGGTAACAGCTGTGTTATTATTCTTGCTGCTTTGCTCAGGAGTTTTTATATTTTTCCTCCTTTAAACTCTGAAAGCAGACAGGAAAGCCAGGACGATTGCTTGCTAGAAATGAGACATTCTGCCTTCAGATTTCTTACATAAATAGCTCCTGCGCTTTAAGATAACAATCATTTTGTGTAGTCGGCTCTTAACAAAGTCTGCTGTAAGACGCCACTCGTGACAACTTGTAACACAAACGTCTTGTTGCTGAGGAAACAACGTCTTCAGCAGACATGTCTGATCACATCTGTGTTGAAAAATTAACAGATAGAATAATAAAGCTGAACAAATAAAGGTGGTGTATGCTGGTGTGTGTGTGTGTCTGTGCGTGTGTATGTGTGTGTGTGTGTGTGTAAAAACAGACTGATTAAGTTGCGTTCCAGCTCAGGAACAGATTAGTCAGCGTTCTGAGACCATGACATCATCAGAAATGTTTACACGTGTAATTATAGACAAGTGAGGAATACATCTGTTCCACACACACACACACACACACACACACACACACACACACACACACACACACACACACACACACACACACACACACACACACACACACACACACACACACACGGAGGAGGAAGCTTACAGTAATACAATAATTGCATATGAGGAGAGCTGAGAGGCACTTAGTAATGGGAACATGGTTTCCGTCTAAACATTTGAAAATGATATCAAATTCAAAGTTGCCTCAACAGAAGGACCTGTTGCACTGAACTGTGCACCTGGGCTCATGATACAAAGACTATTCTTCCTGAAATTATATTCTGTAATAATTTCAGGTTATGCTTGAGCAAAGGGAATGAAGCAAAGCCAGTTGTAACGTCTGGTGTAACTGTATATATAGCTGTAGTACATATATGCATGATCAAAAGTAGAAATTACTGTTAAGTACTTGAAAACTGGCAATAGTACAACATCGCTTCAGCAGACTTTGCCCCAAAAGTTTTTCTTTTGATTTATGCTTCTGTTGTTTTTAACATTTGTTCAGATTTCTTAAAGTAGCACAATTATGTATTTCTCATTTCTTGAATAAATATTTCATAGTGACGCCTTGCTAACCCAGTGGCAACATAGTCTCTGAAACTCTGAAATGGAATTTTTGAGGTTGATATTAATACAGATATTTGAGAGTAACACATAATACACATAATATAAGAAATATAAATTGTTAAACATAAAATAAGCAAAGGTTTTTCAAAGGATTCTTTAGCAGTATTTTGCAGTTAACTTGTCCTGTCAGCTGACATATTGAATATCTGCAACAATCTGTTATCAAATCCAGGTGAGATGTGTTGACATTATGTAATAAAAGAGGCACAATTTTTGAATTTGATCTCTAAACCAATGTTGCTGTATTTTGTTCGTGGCGATTAAACAATTATGAATAAAACCTGAAAACACAAAAATGACCGTAGCAAGAAAATGACTGAATAAAAGAATTCAAACTAGCTGTGTGTGTCGGCCATCAACATGTAGGATAAAGTCTTTACAGAAAGAAATAATACTCAACTTTCCTGACTTGCGCCGGTGAAGAAAATAACAGGAACTGAATGTAGCCAAAGATTTTTAATGTCACATCTCATATCTCCACCTCTCCTCCGTCAATTCCTCCTAGTCCATACCTCCTCCTTCTTGACATTTCTCGACATCACCCCTTGATTTTTTCGCCCCTTCCTCTTTTATCCCTCTTTCCTTCTCCTCTCTCCCTCTCTCCCTCTCTCCCTCACACATCCTCTCCACCCTCCACCACCCTCCTCTGCCCTGCTCCCTGTGTAATGAGTCTAATCCATCAGCCAGACAGTATTAATCGTATTCCGATAGCAGTGTGTTCACTCGCTGCTGTCTCTGTCTCTACGAGTCAATAACCCCAGCTCTAACACCTACACACTGCCTATGACAGATAGGCTGTGTGTGTGTGTTTCTGTGTGTGTGTGTGTGTGTGTGTGTGTGTGTGTGTGTGTGTGTGTGTGTGTGTGTGTGTGTGTGTGTGTGTGTGTGTGTCACTGTGTGTTTGTGAATTTTAAAACCAACTCAGCACTATGACCAAATTTATTGCAGCCTTTGCCTGGACGACTGTCCAAAACACACACACGATGTGGACACACAGACACACAGACACACACACACACACACACACACCACAGCTAAAATGCAGTGTTGCCAAACCACTTACAAAACCCCTGGTCAGTGACATCATATCCTTTTCCTGTTTGCCTCTTACATTGCCAAACAATAATAATAGAATAGATAAATAGAAAGTGACAGCATATGGACGAATGTCTGGGCCTGTTTGTCTGGGTTTGCCTGTGTGTGTGTGTGTGTGTCTGTGTGTGTGTGTGTGTGTGTCTGTGTGCACCAGTCTGCATACCCGTTGCCAGGTCAGAAAGTTTTTCAACCACATCTCTGACCTGATCTGCCACAAACTCCATGACCCAATGAGCTGAGGCGGCCTCCTCCCTTCTTGTCTGTCTCCTTTCCATTTAGAAACCCCAGTGTTTTACCCCCCCCCAACCCTCTGCCTCCGACCCTTCTCTCACTTGCGGATAATGTATCAATCTGGCGCCCAACGATCCTTTGTCATTTTCAGACTTTTTCCATCTATTTCTCTCCCCCACAATTCGCTCCATCCATCAATTGCCGCACTATTCTCCTGATCGCTCGATCATTGCATCACACTTTTCACACATCAGTCATTCATTCTTTTTTATCTGTCATCCAGCTCTGTTAGACAAAAGCACTGGATTAGAAGTAAAACACGCACTTTTGGTCAGAGAGCCGATAGAGACAGTGAGAGGGAGCATGTGAAGCCTCATCCTGTATCTGCAATCGGCCACATTAGTCTGCTTCATGCTGTTAAATCGTGTTCATTAAAAGCTAACAGCCCATCTGCTGTTTTGTGCGGCCTGATGTGGTAAACGAACAACCAGAGGCGACGTCAAAATAAACAACTAAACAGCTCATAAACAATTTAACAACTATGAAATACGGGGGTCAGTTTTTATTCCCCCTGTAAGAACATTTGCAATGATTGACAGCTGAGCTTCGGAAGAGACGGGTTGTGGTTTGGGAAAGAGTGTGTTTGTAGATCAGGAATGAGGGGTTATGTAGCGTATCACTGGAAAGACGCATAAAAAGTGTGTCTGTGTGTTTGTGTGTGTGTGTGTTTGTGTGTGTGTGGCTATGGTAGCAGAGGACTGCAGTGGCGATGACTTACTCACCCTAGTGTCATTATTCACAGTTTACAAACCATGACAAGACAGGCAGAGATAATCACCTAACACACACACACTCTCTCTCTCTCTCTCTCTCTCTTTCACTCACATACAGACACACTCGCACGCACGCACGCACGCACGCCACCCACCACACACACACACACACACACACACACTCTCTCTCTCTCTCTCTCTCTTTCACTCACAAACAGACACGCACGCACGCACGCACGCACCTGCACGCACGCACGACACACACACACACACACACCATGGTAGATCATCAGGTTCAGCTGTACTTTGTGTTTAGTGCTAATAAGAAAATGCGAGTATGCAAATACACTGAAGACGGGTTACCTCCTCAGGGAAGCACAGGGGAGTTTAAGGCTTAGAAATTAAAGAATGAAGAAACTTCAAGAAACTCCACAACTTAACAGTCACCATATTCTGAAGGTGTTTAAACTGGATGAAGTTGTGTACATACATGTACTTGGGGCACCTCAACAGCGGCCGCAGGTTCTCTTCCGATAAAATAATCTGTATTTCATGGAAATATCTCACACGTATAGAATGATGATCTATTTTGTAGTTTTATTTTTATTGTAAAATTTTTTATCTTATCTATTTTGGATTCTGTTTCTGGGCTTCTTATCTTATCTTATCTTATCTGTCAGGCGGCTGTGGCTCAGGGGGTAGAGAGGGTCGTCCATTAACTATAAGGTCCTCCAGTCTGTATTCCAAAATGCCCTTGGGCAAGACACTGAACCCCAAATTTCAGCAGTGTATGACTGTGTTTCATAAGCACAGCACATAGTAGCACTGCATGAATGTATGTGTGTGTGTGGCTGTATTGTACTGTGTCTTTATTTACACTTATCTAAAACCATGATCTTTCACCGACCTTCCCCACAGTGCTTTTGTTACCTAACCATAACCACAGATGTGACTCTGGACTCAAACCCCAGCCCCAGTGTGACAGGTGGCACCTCCTGGTGCCTCCCGCCATTTATAAATGTAGAGCTTTACTCATTCAAAAATCGGTGTTGCAGTTCAGACGCATAGAAATGTTGTTTTCAGGACACAGGGTTGATCTTATGGACATTTTGGGTGTTTGTTTCCACTCTGTTTCTTCATGCTCTAATTTCAGACTGCACATTAAAACAGGTGGGTGAACGTGTATGTATTTATAGACGGAATAAGAAACAGTGAGGTGGTCATTACTGATTCAATAAGAGCTGAGGCCGATCAGGTTTCTCCCATCAGGCACCATTAGAGCAAGTGTCAGTCTGCTGCAGTGTGTGTGTGTGTGTGTGTGTGTGTGTGTGTGTGTGTGTGTGTGTGTGTGTGTGTGTGTGTGTGTGTGTGTGTGTTAGAGGCAGAAATTGTTTCCTCCTGAGGCCTCTCACTTGAACTCAGTGTGAGAATGAACATCTTGTCAATCGCCTACTCAGCACTGTTTAGGGAAATGAGGGCTTCATCACTCAGGGCGGGCGATGAGCCTGTGACAGTTTACAGTATCTGACCCAACACCTGCAAAATGCTTTTAGACGAGAGAGAGGGAGAACGGGGCGGGAGGAGGGGAGGGGGCCAGAGGGGAGGACAAAAAGGAAGGAAGAACAACATTTGTGGCCGTCAGAAAGAAATCCAAGTACTATTCGGATTAAAAAAAGAGGACAAATTGGCAGTAAGGCATGGTTTCTGGTTCTCTTTTATCACCACTCCACCTCCTCCTCTTTGTCTTGCTCCAAATCTATTCAAGATGTCTTCAGTCCACCCACCACCTCAATTCAACCCCCCCATCCCTGTGTTTGCCAGCTCCTGGCAATCACAGGCTCGCTGAGATATTCCTCTTCAAATAGTTTCTCTCCGTCAATGTTGTCTTTCTTTCTTTCACCACCACAGGCTCGGGTCACACACACTTGTCACTCGGGACCAGCTGTCCTGCACCATCTGTCCACTGTCCGCTCTGCACACACACACACGCACACACACGCACACATACGCACTCACGCATACACACGCAGGCACGCACACACACACACTGGAGCTAAAATTTGGCAGTTACTGCCAAAGACACCATGGCCGAGAACAATTTCTGTTTATTGGGCTGTGTCAAAATAAATACAATATCTGACAATGATAGGAGAAATACAATGAGTGGGGGGGGGTTCGGGGACGAAAGGGATGGTACAAAAAACCGGAGAGCAAACACTTCCACACAAAAGCTGCGATCCATTTCCACATGGCCAACAGTGAATATGAGAAGTCATGCATAATATGCACTACTTTTGTGCTTCCTTGATTGGTTGTTGGGGCTTTTTCTATGTTTGTGCTGCTTTTTAACCATATGTGTTATAGTGAGCAAAATGACGTGTGTGTGTGTGTGTGTGCGTCTGCGTGTATGCGTGCATTCCTATGAGCAGTGTGTTGGAAAGAGCGCCCATGAAAGCAAACAATGTTGGCCATTAAGTCTCCTGGACACCAGCCAGACAACGCACACACACACACACACACACACACACACAACACACACACACACACACACACACACACACACACACACACACACACACACACACACACACACACACACACACACACGCAAATACACGTATACCTCTATGTGCTCACATAAATTAAATTTTCTGTGATTATATATTAATTAAAAAACAATATAATGAATGTCTATGTTTTACGCCGTTAATGTTGAATCACTTTTGTTGCGTGTCATCCCTCATTTCTTGTCAGTTCTGTAGTGGGCCCCTTTCAAATCCCCATTGAAATTCACTAGGTCCAAATTCTTATTTGGATTTGCTGCAAATTGCTCTCACTCGTAAATATCAGTCCCTTACAAATGCCAGATTGTTTTCATCCTGAGCCATTTATTTTTTCCTCAGAAATCAATGCAAATGTTGAAAAACACCCTGTCAAATGTCAAAGAGAGTGAAATGAAAATCTGCATCCTGATCTGGATCCGCACCAAAATTGAATAGTGGTTTCTCTCATCAATACCACATCCTTCCACCAAGTTCCGTGGTGATCTGTCCACCGTCATCTTGATTATAAACAAACAAATGTCCAGGAGTATAAACATAACCTTCTTGGCAAAGGTAAAAAATAATATAAGATATAAGATAATTTATGGGTTATTGGTTACCTTGTAAAATTCAGATTACACATACTCCTTTAAAAAAATGTTTTTTATAAGATCATTATGTTTTATTAAATTACTGGTAAATAAAGTTTTTCAAATTCCTCCACCTCGACCAGCTACAACAGTAAATGAGTATTTATGATTATGCATTACTATTACACATAAGTAGAAAGAGTGCCTACTTTACTTAAGATACATGTAGTAATTATAAACATGTGCTTTAGCTTGACCGATTTTTCCAATTGTTGTACTTTTTCTTTTATGAAACCACAGACATGGACACGAAACTTTCTCTGATGAACAGTTTCCCCCGGTGACACCAGGCGAGCTCACGGTGTGTGATCACATCCCGACCAGCCGGGGCTAATTCAGTCCAGCACGTCGCATTTCTGCTGGACAAGTTCAGACATTTCAGACTGCGGCTGAGTTCAGACTTAAGTGATGCCACTGTTCCATTTACTAACCACAGCACAACACGAGCTGTTTGGTTTGAAATACAACCCACCATGCTAAAATGTCCATGATGAGGTTTGTGTCCCAAATATAGAGGAAATGTGTATAGGTCAGAGCCCGATGAGTGACTTCAGAAGGGCTACATACCAGCAGAGGGGACATAGGGGGCGCTGGGTGAGCAACAACACCAACGTGTCAGACTGCTTCTTGAAGGCCACCGCTGTTCGCTGAATTAGATTAGGAGGGTGTGTGGGTGTGTGTGTGTGTGTGTGTGTGTGTGTGTGTGTGTGTGTGTGTGTGTGTGTGTGTGTGTGTGTGTGTGTGTGTGTGTGTTTGAGGGTGCACCAGGAGTGTCATATTGGTTGGTAATGCATTGAACAGCTGTGGCACACATATCCCCCACCCCACCCACCCACACACACCAACACACACACACACTGATCAACATTTCCAGACGTCCAAACTCCTGCCCCGACCTCTGACAGACGGATTGACAAGGTGACTGTTTTTAAATGCATATGCATGTGTGCGCATTTTGTGAATGTGTGTGTGTGTGTGTGTGTGTGTGTGTGTGTGTGTGTGCGAGCAAGCATTCAGTGAGTGAGGTTGTGTATGTGTGTAAGCATTCAGTGAGTGTGCATGTGTGCGTGTGTGTGTAATGGAAGAAGTAGACTGATGTAATGAGGCTGTAATAAGGCTGAAGCTTAATCCTGGTGAAGACAGACATAGACCTCTCACCCCAGTCTACAAACACACACCCTAACCCCCCCTCCCACACACACACACACACACACACACACACACACACCACACACACACACACGCACTGACTCACATTTTATGCTACTTTCCTTCCCTCCCATCTTGCCTCATGTTCTCCTTTGACTTCATCTTATCTTCCTCTCCCCCTTTTCTTCTTCGCCACGCACCCATTTCAAGCTGCTCTTCCTTCTCTTTTTCTTCCCACCTTCCATCTTTCCATCCATCTTTTCTATCCACCCATCCATCCATCCACCCGCTGTCTTCACTCACTCGACTATTTCAAAATTTGTTTGCTTGCTTATTCAAGTTTTCCTTCCTACACCCCCTCTCTCCTTCTTTTCCTCATTTCCTTCATGTCTTTCCACTTTAAAGTTTTGTCCTTACTGTCACTCTTTCCTCTTCACCACACAACCCTGATCCATCACCCCATCCCTCACCAGGCACCTCACCTGCCTCTATTTCTCCTTCATTGACACCATCTATTTTGTTCTTGCCACTTTCATCCTCTTTTGTTCTTATCATCTTTTCTTTCCTCCCTTTTCCTTCCTTCCTGTTCACTTGCCTCCCGCCCTCTTTCTGCCCTTCTCTCTGTACTCAGTAAATACCAAAGAGGGCGCGGATGCTTCCTTTAAGTCCTCCACATTACACAGGGCATTTAATACCACCAACACACACACACACACACACACACACACACACACACACACACACACACACACACACACACACACACACACACACACACACACACAAGCTACTGTGGTGGTTTCTTCCAAAGAGTCTCAGTCTATTTCACGGTCCAGACACACATTTCTCACCACAATTTATTGTACTGAGGTGGCCAAGGCCGGACACATGGACTCTCTCTCTCTCTCTCTCTCTCTCTCTCTCTCTCTCTCTCTCTCTCTCTCTCTCTCTCTCCTCACACACACGTCATTTCCTATCAGGTCCAGGATTTTGAGGTAGAGGTTATTTTCTGCCTCAGGTATCACAGAATGAAAGGATCCCTCAAAGTTTTCACCTGCAACAAGTTCTTGTCCTTCCAAGATAAACAACCTTCACAGATAGTTACATAAAACTTAAAAAGGGTGGACAGTGAGAACATACCTCCACCAAGGCTTACGCCCTATCTTAAAAATCCTGGATCCGCCTGCTTATCGAGATCCGCTCCAAAATGTTATGGGTTCTTCCCTGGGCCATGTCCCACCCCTACACAAAACTTTATGGAAATCGGTTCTGTGGTTTTAATCCTACTAAATCCTCCTACTAAAAAAAAGAGTTGAAAACTTAACGACCTTGTGGAGGTAATCACTCAGTTTAATGTGATCATCTGCAGCCTTTTTAGAATAATGCATGTCCACTCGCCCCTTATGCATACAAATGAATATAAAACAGCAGTGGCTGAACATTTAACACTTGTGGTTGAAGGTGCCTTTAACTGGTGCTATGTTTACCAAGCTCACAAGAGATATTGCACCATCCCCTGTGGTGGTGATGAAAACTTTGTTTGTGAAAAAGTTTAACAAATGACGGCACCCACTGACTGTATCATCGTTTCTTTTCATGTTCCTGCAGCATGATGCTGAAAATGGAGAAAACCAAAAAATCACTTACTCCTCATCAACTTTTTGACAAGAGATCCAAACAATGATCGCTTGTGTTGTCAGTTGCTAAGAAACCGTTTAACCACTTAAACACCGGTCACCCTGTGTATTTGATTTTCAACATCGACAACCAACCTCATAGGCTTTGTTTGAAAGTAACGTGCATTTTCCCATAAAAAACACTTTCTCTGTTTCTCTGGAAGTGAAGGCTTTATGTTTCCAGCTGTAGCAACAGTGGTCTGCCTGGAATAAACAGAAGAACCACTATGACAAGCAACAGTTGGGAGAGTGTGACCTGCAGGGTTGTCCGGTTCACATCTTGGTAAAACTGGGCCATGTGCACAGGCTACATTTCGCGGAATATTATTTACAGAACGGTTCAGACCAATGTAACTGGGTCAGTGCTGAAAAACCACAAAGACGAAAAATATGCCCTTGATGTCCAGCTCTACTGACCAACAGAGCTTCGAATGCACAGACTGGGAATGCAACGCAAGGACGCCTCTGTATTGACAGGTGATTTGCAGGGAGTGCAGCGCCAAAATCAGCACAGCAGGGACCGCTGGTGCAAAAACCCCCTTGAACGCAGCGCAGACCACTTTCTAGGAAAATGGTGCAACTTTAACCACATTGGCTTCATTCATTGAGCCAGTTGCAGTGCGGCTGGTCGTCGCGGCCGGCGTTGTGACATTGTTTCTTTTTACCGTGGGGTCTGGGGAGGGTTAAGGCCATAGTGAGGAGCTGGAGCCGGCTGCCTGACTAGAAAGAGAAACACTCTAGATACTGACAGGCAGTACTTGAGACAGGCCTGGGAGTGCAGAGGTCCTACTGAGCTATTGTCACGCACCACACAGGTTAACAAGACACTGCACCGGCCTCTAACCCCTGTCTTTCACTCGTCTCCTTTGTTGGCCTCTTTCGCTCTCTCTCTCTCACACGCACACTCGCATACATGCTCCCCCATAACCTTTTATCTGTTTTCATTTTTCTCTCCTTCTTCTCGTTGCTGCCTCCAATTTCTTTGCACAGATAAAGGAGAGTAGCCGGAGCTGTGAATAAGAAAACAATTGACTCGTAGAGAAATATAGGAGCAATTTTTCACCTCCAGTGATGATTTTATTCCCCCTACACGTTTTCGTTTTTATTGAATTAGGCTGTTCTTTTATATTTGGCTCATCACCCATTTATATTTGGTGCCGTGGTGCCTCTCTCATCTCAGTCTTTCTCCCTATTCTCCTTTTTCTTCATAGGTCTTTCGCTCCCTCTCTCTCTCTCTTTCTCTCTCTAGTGTATAAAACAATTCATAACTCTAGGTTATCATTTCAAAAGGCTTTCAATTCAAGTGCTCACTGAGGAGACAGCATAAAGAGGCTGCCACAGGGCAAGCATGCACTGACACACACACAACAGCACACACACACACACACACACACACACACACACACACACACACACACACACACACACACACACACACACACACACACTTGCACATGCCTGCAAAGAAAGATACACACACGAGTGTACACAAGCTAAAAACAAACATACAGAAGGGCCAACACGGTAATAACTGCACATGTAAACAAACTTAGCACAACACTAACATTAACATTAAAGAGCAACCCTTTTTTTTTTTTACCTAAACACACACACCCTGTTCTTCTCAGGTAAATATACAGATGCTAAGTGGTATCTAAGAGACACCAGTAATTACACACACAGACACACAGTGAAGGGGGGGAAATCCCTGATTGCTGAGTTTATTATTCTGTGTTGACTCCATAGAAATAAAATGTTTTTTTTTTATAGCCCTAATGTCCTTGTTCTTCTTCTCCTGTCTTCAGTCACTATTTGTCTTCTGTCTCTTCCTCCCTTCTCTTCATTTTCTTGTCTGTCTGTCGGTCACGCCTGGCTGCCGTCCTGTCATCATTCCCTGTTGCTCTTTCTCTAAAAGCTCTTAGCTGCCCTCGGGGCTCAACTTATAATATTACTGTACACCTCAAATCTCCCTCCCTCTGCCTCTCTCTCTTTCTCTAACACACGCACACACACACATGCACACACACACTAAAGCACTGTAATACACTAATGGAAGAAAGGCACACAAAAAGCTGCACTAAGTGAGCAAAGAGCCGACGGACACAGAAAGAAGGAGCAGCTTAAAGAGCCTTTGGGTCCCTCTTTGTGTGTCGCACACAAATAGCAGTTATGGTCGGATTAATGTCTGAAGCGTTGGCGTATATGGTAACGTGTTCAAACGACCTTGAATTAATAAGCACTTTGGGAACAATTAAAAAACAATGGCTGCTCAGGAAATTATCTGAGTTTTACAAGCTGAAATGCATGTCACAGTTAGCCTTTGCTCTTTATTTTGTTTTCCGATTAAATATTAATGGAGCCCGAGGAGATGAGTATCTGCTGGGCCGGCTAATATGAATCCGAATAATGAGGAAAGTGACACACTGACTGAATATTAACACAAACACACACTGATAAAAATGACTGCAGACCAGCAGCGATTGCAAATGTACACATCTTCATTCAAAACCAGCCTCAATCAAACCAAAGAACAAACTGTTTCTCTGCACTGCAGCATACCGCATACTGTGTATGCATGAGAGGCTGTGCATCTGTGTGTGTGTGTGTGTTTGTGTGTGTGTGTGTGTGTGTGTGTGTGTGTGTGTGTGTGTGTGTGTGTGTGTGTGTGTGTGTGTGTGTGTGTGTGTGTGTGTGTGTCTGAGCTGCATAATAGTTAATTGTATCATACCTTAACCATGGGAAATACCCACTGCACATTTTTAATTACTTACATGTGTGTGTTTGTGTGTGTTTTAATGTGTGTGTATGTGCATGCATAAGCGTGGCGGGGCGTTAGGAACTGCTCTATTGATGAAAGAATGAAGTCATTTTTCAATGTGGGGTTAAGCGCTGCATTATTGCCGCCTCATTTGGCTCCTGTGGGCCACCATAGCCCTCCCGTCTGGTTTCCATGGCACAGAGAGAGAACAGAGCGGGGAATGTCCCTGCTTACCAGACTGCAAGTTCATCCATCAGCTCTCTCTCACACACACACACACACACACACACACACACACACACACACACACACACACACACACACACACACACACACACACACACACACACACACACACACACACACACACACACACACGCACGCAGAGACACACAGGGGCAGGCAATAAGGGCTTATCCCACTCACAGTCAACTTTCCCACAAAGTTGCAACAAATCAAGAGCAGCAGCGCTAAGTCTCCTAAAGCCAGCCAATATCACATTATACGCTAGTTGTGTCTGGGTATACATGGCTGCACAGAGTGGTGTGTGTGTGGCTGTAAAAATCAATTCATCTAAAAGGATAGTGTTTCAGCTACTGCTACTGTTCACACAGTCGACAGGGGAAAGGAAATCTTTGAGTCCACAAAGCTACTGAGGGACAGGAGTTTAATTTCTCTGAAGTCATGTGTTTACTGTTTAGATTCCTTGCCTTGCTTATGGGCATGTGTGTGTGTGTGTGTGTGTGTGTTTTGAGAGAGCACTCTGAGATTTGTTTAGCATTGAGGGGCCTAAGTGTGTACCAGCTCACAAACGCTGCAGGGATTGTCTATGGTAATAAGGTGGGACGAGCAGGCTCCATGTGCACAAGCACCTCTGCCTGTGTGTGTGTGTGTGTGTGTGTGTGTGTGTGTGTGTGTGTGTGTGTGTGTGTGTGTGTGTGTGTGTGCATTGGGGGAGTGTGTGTATTTTGGCAGTTTGAATGAGCGTTGAACGTGAGCCAACCATCCGAGCATGGTCAGCTCACAATAATAGCGACATTCCTCTGGTGATATCATACAGAGCAGACAGAACCGTTTCACTGTAAAGACAGACGGAGATGGATGAACTGTCTTCAGTCATTAATGTAAACTTTTGTCAATTTTCTTGTGCTGTACGTGGTTCAGTTAAAAACAACCTCCAAACTGCGTTCTTCTTTCACTCCCCCTCTTTTATTATTCCTCTTAATCCCCCTGAGGTTATCTGCTTTTTTGGGGGGGTTTACTGTAAACATCCCCATGTATCACTGTCATATCAGCACATTCATCTCCTATACAGGCCCAGCATCCCTGCAGCGCACCATTCACCCGCTCCTGCTGAGCAGAGAGCACATGCACATAAGCTCACATGCATGTAAGAAGCCATGTACGTGCACACGGCAGCACACACACAAACATCTCCAGCTTGAGCCTGTGTGACGCTTTTATTTTTCAGAATCCATTTATCTTGTTGACACAAAAGAATATAAAACAAAATGCAACTCTGCTTGCACACATACAATCCAGATGTTATACACAGCACGTGACAGGGCACTCAATATATATCAAATAAAAACTTAAAATTCAATAATATATACATAAAGAATGTGGGGATGCAAATGGTAAGCCAAAATAACAAGTGTGAGGTATTGAACATATGACGATCTCTTCTTAGACGCCCAAATGAATGAAGTCATTTCTCTTTTTATGTATGGTATTGTAGTGTTTTGTATTTTTGTAGTCTAAAAATATTGTAAAATACTTTTTTTTATACTTTACGTGTACATGATGATGTCAAAAAATGAAAATCGATGCATGCAGCCTCTGATTCGTGTCTACTCAGTAATTTGTTGGCTTGTTGGGATCAGAACATTGAGGTTCAGAAAATTGATGATCCAGCACGAAGCCAGACCCAAAAAACATATTGGTCATTTAATAATTGCTGATTAAGTTCTCAATTGTTTGTTTACAACTTCCAAATAGGTGTCCAATGGGTGCTAACTAAATAATTGATTGCTAAATGATTATACCCTGATTGAAGAAACTGTTTAGTAGGATCATGCATTTGCTGCGCAACACATAATTTATTATTATATTAATAATTTACAATTGAATGATTGATTCATTAATTACTTAGAAACTAGTTGCTATGGATAAAGCTGCTCTCAGTTGTCTGCTTATAAATGACTTGTTTGTCATTGTCGTCAGTGTTGCTGGTGCAAGGTAGATCCTTCATTACCAACACGTACTGTAGGTCAGACTATTATAACTGAAGATCTGTTGACTGGTTACATGTCAGATTTATGGCTTGTATGCCTCGTTAGCTCTTAAACGTGGTCTAATCAGTGTACTGCTAAAACTAAATATATATATTTCTTTTTTTTTATTATTTAGTAACTAAGCTTAATACAAGTAAAAGATTTTGCAACATCCCCACTCTATGTCTGTGTGGTGAGTTTTGTTGCACGTTATTTCTGTCTGTCCCTCTCATTTCTCTAAACGTCAGTATTGTCCGCTACATGACAGGAAAATTACACAAAAGACAAAGGAAAATAATCTGCCAGCAGGGTTTTATATCCTTCTTTCTCACGCCTTTTTTCTGCAGATCCACTGCACACGCCCGCCACAGTTTTCATAGAGACACCCTCGTAAACCGGCGGAGGGGCCCTGTGAGGCGGAGGTGATCCATTTGGATCCATCTCTACTTCCCCCTGAGTCTATAAAAAGCCTGGTGTCACATAGTGAGATCTCCTGTCTCCTCTCCCAGACTCTCTGACGAGGTGTCAACCCTTCTCAGCCTCATCTGACACAGAAGCCACATACCAAACATCCTCGTCCCTGTTTGTGTGTGTGTGTTATCACATTCCTTTCTGTGGTTTCAGTGTTTGTACATCATGTTAAGACCTGAGACTATAACAGATAAGTAAACATACTGGAGAAACAGAACCAGAGCGAACGGGAGACACTCTGTCCGTCCTCGTCACACTCAGAGGCACTTGGTTCAATCCTGACAATCAAACCACCTCCTGTAACGCTATCATCGCACAGCAGCAGCCCCCCGGCAACTGTATTACACTGATTCAAAGGACTCACAACTTTATTAACTCACACACAGCATGACATGTCTCTAAAAGCAGCAGGCCGAGCAGGCTGCCTGCCATTCCGATAACATGACTTTATTAGCCGGTCTATTGACACAGTCGCAGACAGCCGCCTCAACAAGTTGATTAAGTTGTTCATGGCTGGCCTTCAAAACAACACAACTTTCTTACTACACTACTCTGCCAGACATGAACAGAGCAGAGATCATTCTGCCTCGGCTGCCAAAGTAAAGGCTTGTAATACAATATGAAGGGAAAAGATCGGACATGTCTTATCCACGTTATCCGTCCTGTCAAACACAAACAGACCCCAGGAGCCCGAGGCTTTAAACGATGTTCAGGGTCTCTATGCAAATGAACATGACGGGAAGATGTTAACAACAAATGAAGAAAAATAGAGCTGAATGTAGTAAGTGCTGTATATTTTCCAATATTAACCAATTCTATAAACATAATTTGAATTAGTTTTTCCCTCTGCAAGAAACTGCCATTTGTAATGAGTTAAGGTCAGAAGATCTCTAAACAGAAATAATGAGCCCATTTTCACCTTAAAACCCACATGTGGATGGAAGCAGGTACGAAAAAAAGCAAATACCACATATTTTTGTTGCATTTTGTTGCTGGTCCAGGCAACGAATCAGATGAGTGCACTGAGCATATCTGCACACAAGCATGCACACGCACACATGCGCGCACAGTTGGATTCCTCGACTCAGTACCATGTGGCATTTGCTTATTGAATACTTTCCTCCAGAACACATTCATAATTTATAGAGAGATTGGATCTGTCTCCACAGCACGCCCACCCTGACTCCCTCCCTCCCTCCCTCCCTCCCTCCCTCCCTCCCTTCCTTTTCCTCCTCTACCCCCATCTATTTCAACCTCCATCTTTCTTCCAATAAACATGCCACTTATGTGACGCCATCACAAAACAACTAAGTGACTCTTTTTAAAAGTTCTTCAATGCATTTGATTGAATTCAATCTGCTTAGAGAAACTTACAAAAATACTATCTCTCTCTCTTTCTCTCTCTTTCTCTCTCTCTCTCTCTCTCTCTCTCTCTCCCGGGGGATTTTGGAGTAAGTGATGTTACTAATTGACCAATCAGGTTGCACTAACAAGGCTGTCAGACCGTATTAGGATCATCCGCCAATCATGGCCCGCTGAGTTGTCTCCCTGGGCAACTGTTAGCCAATGACCTGCAAGAAGCAGCAGTCGCAATCAACCACCAGAAGCTGATATACAAAGTGAATACACACACACACACACACACACACACACACACACACACACACACACACACACACACACACACACATACACACACACATACACTAAAGTCTAAAGTCACAGAGGGAGCAACACAAGGAAAACAGTTATTTACAAAGAGTAAGAGACTGATCATATGTATGTATGTGTTGTGTGTGTGTGTGTGTGTGTGTGTGTGTGTGTGTGTGTGTGTGTGTGTGCATGCTTGTGTGCACCATTATTCAAAAACCATGTTGCTCAGGAACAAAGACTTTGCTGCCCATTAGTGACCAAAGCCTTGCGGGCACATACACAAAGATGCACACAATAACACACACACACACACACACACACACACACACACACACACACACACACACACACACACACACACACACACACACACACACACACACACACACACAAACACTGATCTTTGTTCATTTGGACGTCTTTTAAAAACTCTGCCCCGAGCATGGTACAGTCAGAGCAGCCTTTTTATCCTAATACACTATGCTTCTTTCTATCTTTCTTTCATCTTCTCTTCTACCTCTTTCCCTCTTTCTCCATCGCTGTGCAGGTCCTTAACCTCCTTTCCTCTTTTTTTTACTTGCCCTCCTGTTTCACCATCGCTGCTGCCTCCTGTTAAAACGCATCCTCTGCATCTTTCTTCTTCCCTTTTCTTCCCGTCATGGGCCTATCCTCTCTCCATCTCTCACCTTCCTACCTTTCCTATATTTTGAAACATTTTCTTGAACTTTTCCATCTTTGTAACTTATCTCTCTTGATCCCTCTCTTTCTGTCCATCTTTATTTCTCCCTCTTTTGCCCTGAGGGATGAGTTGTAAAAAGGCCACCACTTTGAAGTGACAGCGGGTTGCCTCTCCGTGCCCCAGTCATGGTCAGTGGAGCCAGTGCTATTAAACACACACACACACACACACACACACACACACACACACACACACACACACACACACACACACACACACACACACACACACACACACACACACACACACACACACACACAAACACACACACATGGGCACAGGTTCAGCTTCTATCCCATGACCACAGTGGTAATCAAGGGCTGACACACTCACACACATATGCAGAGGCAGCTTGTTAGTATGTTAATTTTCACTTGTGCATATGAATGATCATCTGAGCGCAAACAAACACACACAGTGACCATCTGCTCCATTGAGGTTTGTGTGTGTGTGTGTGTGTGTGTGTGTGTGTGTGTGTGTGTGTGTGTGTGTGTGTGTGTGTGTGTGTGTGTGTGTGTGTGTGTGTTTCTGCTTTAGTGCTCTCAGGGAAACAGAGGAAACATTTACTATTCATTTTGAGAAAATCCCAGTTTACTGTGTATTTGCAAAAACACACACATATTGCAACACACGCACATTCATGTATGCTCAGTAACAAACAGACACACAAACTCATACTAGCAGTAGGAAAGACCAGAGCCCTGGGATCAGGAAAAAAAAGAGTGTAAATGCAGCGGTACCTCGGAACACACACACACACACACACACACACTCTGAAAAAGAAGATCCATGTGTAATCAAGACAGAAGAATAATCACAATTTCATTTTTCCAGAAGGGAAGTGGATTAGACGAGGATTAGGACAGTATCATGACAAGATTATGACAAACATGAAGCTCTGCTGCACTAAGACTATTACTCCCTTTTCTGTCCCTAGTCCGTGTGTGTGTGTGTGTGTGTGTGTGTGTGTGTGTGTGTGTGTGTGTGTGTGTGTGTGTGCAACAGAATGAATGAATGCATGCCCCAATATGTTCTACAGGATGAAAACGTGTGGAGCTTTTTCCTTAGGGAGAGCACAGAGTGCATATGGAGGGAAATCTGTGTGTGTGTGAGTCTGTGTATGTTGGGAGGGGGGGGGGTTAGAGGGGTTCAGATGTATTTCTGATGCTTCATACCACATATGGGTCACGGCTGCTGTCCCCCAGGGCTGTAGGAGGGGTCAGAAATTGGGGTTTCGGGGAGGAGGGGCAACATCAGAAGTCTCAAATCTGTATTTTGAACAAGGTTCAGTGCATTTGAGTGACGATACATCCGTTCGGAATGTGTGTGTGTGTGTGTGGAGGGGGGGGCAAAGGCACCTGCGAGCGAATCACAATTATGATGAGCGAATCCTAGAGCATTCAGATTGTCAAACAGGAAACACACTGCAGCGCTCTCATCTTGGCTTATTCTGTGTGTTGCTGTACAGCGTGAAGAGCTGTTAAATTAATAGGCTATGTGAGAAGGTAGCAGCGAGAGGTCTAACAGCGTGTTGTTATTTTTGGTCCCGGGTTCTTAGGTAACTAAAGGCCAGTCAGACATAACGGCTGACGGACAGACGGACAGACGGACAGACGACAGACGGACAGACGGACAGACGGACAGACGGACAGACGGACAGACGGACAGACTCTCTCAGGAGCAGAAAGTTGAAGAAATCGTATGAGAGTCTTTTTAAAAGGTTCAGCTTGTTAATAACTATTATTATTATTATATGAACAAAACACGTGATGTATCAATGATACCGAATAAATACATATCGAAGCTTGTAAAAAATAACAGGGACGTAAACCATCACACACTCGCACACGTTTTGGCCTCTTCAACATGCAGGCAGAGATCACCCAGAGGGAGCCGATAAGATTTGTTTACTATCATCTTCTTTCCTAAAATCAATAAACGCTGTAAGTAACGGCAAGATGAAGAGGACACAGGAGATTATCAGGAACAGGGGGAGCGAGCGGTTTGAGAAATGGAGAGGGAAAAAAGCAACATGAAGAGAAGCAATGACGAATGTTGGCTCGGTGAGAGGGGGGGCATGTTATGACATCAGACGTCGTTAACCAATTAGACGGGGTGTTGCAAGAGAGTGGTTCCAGCAGCCACTAAAAGCCTCCGTGTCACTGACCTCAGGAAGAGAGAATTTAATAACAAACAATCTCTCCTTTCTCTCTTTTTCCCCCCTCATCCTTTCATGTGCCAAGAGCCACTTCAGTAATGGCCGTCTTTGTCCTTCCTGAGCTGTCGGACCCTTATTTATGTTGAGCTGAGCAAACCTGCCCATCTGGAGCACGGGGTTAGAAACCTGAGGCCCCGGCTCCTTAACGGGACCGCGGACTGTTTGCTGATTGCAGCTGGGTTTCCACATGACCAGATTAGCAATTAGCTTTAATGAGCCGCGGGCAAAAGGTGAGGCTGCAGAACGATCTCATTCGGGGTTGTGAATTGGAAAGCGGTTAAGCGCCACTTGAGTTTAAATACGGCAAAGACCTGGAAAAAAGATGAACTCTCGGCTCGGAGACGATCGTTGGTTCGGTGCAGATTCTACGAGAGGACAGATGATACGAGCTGCAGAGGAGCAAATCTCTCTCTTTGAAACTCGTGTAAGAAGATAATGTGCCAGAGTTCATATGTATTCTCTCTCATACACACATACACTCACACACACACACACACACACACACACACACACACACACACACACACACACACACACACTAACAGTGTAGTTACAGCACAAGGACAGCTGAGTTTAAGATTACTCCAAAATCCCCAGTGACTGTGAGTTTGGGCCAGAGGGGCGAAATAAACTTACCACCTGCTACTGGTAGCACACACACACACACACACACACACACACACTCTCTCTCTCTCTTTTCCCTAACATCTGCCACTGCAGTCCCTTGTGTTTTGCCAACACCGGAAACTTTCTGACTAATAGTCACAGCTCAAGGCAGTGCTTACAGTTTCCCAGCTTTTAATGGCTGTTCGCCTTACATCATTAATGCATATCAATCACCATAAACACACACACACACACACACACACACACACACACAGAAAAGTGTGCACATGCAGCAGGATTTGTATCAGTGAGCTGTGAATAACAGAGCTGAAAGCCTCTGCAGAGTATTGAGCTGTTAAAAGTTCACTGGGAGGGAGCAGAGTGATGGAGGCAGGGACGCAGACGAAAAAGAAAACAAAGCGAGAAAAGTCTGAAGAAGAAGTTCCTGCAGCAATCAGGTCATTACAGCAGTGGACAAAATAACATTTCGTCATTTTTTTTATACATTTTTTTTTTTAAAACCTTATTGAATTTTGTTGATTTTTTTGTTGTGTTGGGCACATTCAAGTACCCAGTCTTAATGCAATTAAATAAATAATTAAGAATCTTTCATATATGAACAACTGTTAGATCCGTTATGTCACTTTGGGGTAAAGAAAACCATTTTGTTGTTGTGATCTTACAGCACTCTTGAGCGCTTTAGCTTCAAGCGACCATGCACAACAGTTATACTGCTGAGATAAACCATTTCTAATTTGCAGAGCGTGGGACCTGTGCTTTATTTGTTCGCGTGTAAAGTTTTGTAGCTGCAGCTTGTTTTCCAGTGAATCCACTGGAAATCTATGCAATGAGCTGTTGTCATGAAAACGGCCAAACAAGTGGGGGTTGATTACATACACTCACAGCTGCGCTCTAATTGTGCATTACTCTCAAATTTTACTGCGCACTAACAAACTTGTAAACTTGTGATTAGCCTGTGAGCTCAGTCCCAGAACACACACAGAGTTTGCTGTCGTGCTGACAGTCCGCTGCTCCAACACGACAAATCCCAGCTTATATAGACACAACTGCTGCATGTACACACTGTCCAACATTGCACTGTTCATCTGTCATTGCAAGTTTTTCTCGCTATGATTCATGCTCGGCCCTTATTCTGCAAACATTCCGCTCTATTATTACAGGCATTCTGCGCAAGTCTAAATTAGTATAAGCATCTGACAGAGTGAGACACTAAAGACATGAGCAGAGTCCACGTGAGTCTATGTTCTACCCACGATGAAAACAGCAGAAACAACAAGCTGCTTGGACTGAAACAATTATCAGATCCTCCCACATTGAATTCACGGAGATATCTCCACTGATCTCACACATGGCATTTGGACATTATAAAATTTGATTTTAATTCACGTTTGTACCAAATATCAACAGGCCTTTCTTATACATGAGAAACAAACACTTTGTGTGTGATTTTAGTTCCATAGACATCAAAATATAACCTTTACCTGGTGTGTTTGACAACGTAAGGTGAACTATAGACAGACACACACGCCACAGTCACGCACACACACACATACATGAGTGGCCATGGAGGACAAACAGCAATCAAACGTCCGGCGACTCTTGTCTGTCCCTCTCTCTCTCTCATCTTCGCATGCTAATTAACCTTGGCCTGAAAACCTCCCCGCGCTTAATTGCTACCATGGAAACGGCTGCCATTTGCAGAACTGTCCCACACACACGCACAGACACACACACACGTACAAACCCGCACACCGAGCGCACAGTTCAATTAGACCCATCCATTCTGCTTGACTAGCACCAGTCATCACCATCAGCTCATCTGATATCACCTCTCTGTGGCTGTTTCTGCCCCAGCGACTCATAGAGAGAAGCTGCAGGCGAAGAAGAGGAGGAGGAGGAAGGTGGAAAGACGAGAAATAAGTGAAGAAGGTAGAACTGTTAAGGACATATGCGACAGAAACAGGTAAGGATCTGCAGTTTTAATAGAAATACTGGATATTTTCATGTCTTTGTGCCTTGAACGGTGAAATGAAACCACTTCAGGGGTTTAAAGAGGAGAGATGTAAGGGCCATGAATAACTAGTAAATAGCAGCTGTCAGATAAATGTCATTGAGGGAAAAGGTGTGATATTTCCCGCTGCTATAAAGTCACATTAAGACTGAATTTGGCGACACTGAGGTGCAAGAAAAGGACTTTAAATATGGAAATGAGAACTTGAAGTTGAGAAGAGTCACAGAAGTGAAGCCAGTGTAGAAGAGGAAAGAGCCCAGTAAAAGTGCAATAAAAGTCGACCAAGCCAACCCAATGGCTGCTGTCCCCCGAGGAAGCTGATTGGAGGAAATTAAGACGGGAGACGGGAGAAATGCCATCATTTTAGAAATGCACCTTGAAAGTATCTCCCTCCATCTGTCTTCATACCAGACTCAGTTCAAATGAGGCTTGAACTTATGAACGTCCGCAAGCCAACACACACACACACACACACACACACACACACACACACACACACACACACACACACACACACACACACACACACACACACACACACACACACACACAAACACACTTACTGAGGTATTGTTACTTGTGGGTTTGTCTGAACATGTAGATTGTCAGGCGGTTATGTGCTGCGGTTAATGACGCCTTTCTCTCCTCCCTCCCCCTCCATCCCATCACTCCCTCTATTTTCCTCCCACTTTCCATATTCCAGGTGCCGAAGAGCAAAGGAATTTGGTTACACACACACACACACACACACACACACACACACACACACACACACACACACACACACACACACACACACACACACACACACACACACACACACACACACACACACATTATAATGCACTGAAGGCATCTTAACCTAGCCTCTGGCTCGCTCACAGCGAAATCGACTTTCCTGCCTCTGGTTCATTTGGGGCCACTGTGGGCTCCACTGATGTAATCTTAAACCAGACAGAAGAGTTTAAGAAGTAAAGTTCGATATCATCGTGACACTAATGCTTTGAATTCTGAGCTAAAAAGTCAATTTAAAGATGTCAGCAGGGAGGTTTTCATTTCTCCAAGTCCAGGCCTGTGATGGTGCAGAGCTGGAAACTGAACCTCAGTATTCAGCACAGAGTAAAGCTAAATGCTTAGTCAGACTCTGGTAACTTATTCTTTGACCAGATATTTACATAATTACGCCCACCAGGGAGGTTATGCTTTCGTTTGCGTTTGTTTGATTGTTAGCAGGATTGCGTGCGTGGGGAGTGGGGCATGACCCAAGGAACAATCTATTCATTTTGGAGTGAATACAGATCATGTCTTTTTTATTTTTTTTTACTTTCTTTAATATTTTTGAAACAAGGGCATTTTTTGATTAACAATTTCCTCGGGAATAATTCATGGATTTTGATGAAAAACCTCGGACACATTCAGAAGACTGGTGTTAATGGGTGTGTACAATTTGGTGCGGCTTGATTGAATCTAAGGGGACTGTTGGGCCTCGGTGGATGTGTCTGCTCTTTTGAGTGCTATTGTAATTAAAATAATAATTTTCTTCTTGTGCATCATGTTGCGTCGAGACAAATCAAACGGACTAATTTTAAGCTATTTTGTTGAATAAAAGAAATATAATGTTTGAAGGAAACTATGAATGAAATAGTAATTTTCTTTCTCATATAATTTCTTTCACAGAGGAAGAACTTTCTGTATGGCTGTCAAAACAAATCCACCACTGGATCCACTTGAAAGGCTTATCTTACTCCGTGGAATTAAAGCAATTTCCCTTTTCTCATTTGATTAAAAGAAACCATATGGAGTTTGTGTGATGAAAAAAAAAACATCACAAGATTGTTAGTTGTAGACAAGCATGCAGCAATTTTCTTGTGTTTTAATTCATGGTAGGAACGTTTTTCTTCATCTGTTCAAAGAAATCCGTGCAACAAATCTCACCAGATGAAATCTAGTTTAAATCAAAAGATCCGCCAGGGTGGCTCTGGAGTCATGTTGTGTTTCAGCAGAAGCAGTGATGTCCAGGTGAACAGTCAGTTTCCCAGCACACGTGGGAAACAATGAGAAAAAACATGTGATACTAACAAGGTGTAACTCTTGTCTTTCTTAATTCCATCCACACCGTCCAGTACAGTGCAGCAGAGATTTAGCTCGATATGTTCGGCTGCTGAGATGTCTGGGGAGCGCCCACTGTTACCTAGCTAGTCACCAAGGCAACTCTGACAGGAATCTTATGTGCCCTGCTGAACACACACACACACACACACACACACACACACACACACACACACACACACACACACACACACACACACACACACACACACACACACACACACACACACACACACACACACACACAAACACGCTGACAGTAACCCACCCACCCAGAGCGCTACTTGTAATTATGAGAGCTGTAAAACAGGCTGACATCATAGCCTTAGGTAGCCCCACTCCTCCTCTATTTAAACTATATTATAGGTCTGTGCTTTTGAGAATAGATAGATAGATAGATAGATAGATAGATAGATAGATAGATAGATGGATAGATAGATAGATAGATAGATAGATTGATTGATTGATGGATAGTAGAGGAGACGAGAGAGATAGAAGAGATGGAATTATGAATAAAGAGACTTTAGACTCACAATTCAACACAGAGCAAAACCAGAGCTGAGATGTAGAAGAGAAGACAGATACTGGACATATTTGTAATTAAAAATCTCAATCAGTTGATGAAACATCTTGAATAATGAGGAACATTATCTGTTCCAATGCTGAGGAAACAAATAGTTAAAATTCCTCTTTCTGCACTCGTAAATGTCTCTGCCAATGAGCTGAGAGGACACAGGTGACCCTGACTTTCACCTCTGACCCACACCAACAGGAAGAAACCTGCACTCACACTCACTAACACACTTTCCCCTCTGTGTCTCCTCATGTTTCTTTTACTCAACCCCCCCACGCTTCTGTTCCTACACGTCTGCCAGTAGTTCATAATTTAATTTCTCTGAATGATGAAGATCTCTCTTTGTCTTTCCATCACATTCAACCCCAGTCCAGTTTCACAACGAGGCAAAAATCTGCTCACACAAACAAGGAGAAGAGAAGACATGAGGCTTTCTAGGCGTGTGAAATATTCAAGAGAGCAAGAGGAGGGAAAAAACACTGTGTTTTGTTTTTGTCTTTAAAAAGGAAAGACAGACAGAGAGCGAGTGGGGGCTTCAGGGCAACATAAACCACAAAAGTTCTCCTTTGACTTGGCCCATTTAGGCCCATTTAGAGACAACGCACTTGCAAGAGAGCGAGACTGAATGGAGGTAAAAAGAGATGGTGTGAAGAGAGGAAGCACATGATTGGTCCCAGTTATTGTTATTACAAGACGGAGCAACCGACAGGGAGACGGATGGAGACAAAAAGGCGAAGTGTGAGGGAGAAGGAGTGATATGAGACGATAAGAGTCCTAACTTGTCTGCGCATACTTTATCTGATCAGTGATTTAGATAGTGTCTGTTTCATCCTGCTTTACCCAATGTTCCCGGCATCCTCTGTGTGTGTGTGTGTGTGTGTGTGTGTGTGTGTGGGTGTGTGTTCTCTCCTGACACTCGCTCAGAGGTCAGAGTTCTTAAGAGCAGCCATCCAATTACGGGGGGCATGGTGTTGCCGTAGAGATGAGAGAAAACTGTAATTGGATAATGACAGGTTGGAACCTGTCATTAGACTCTAGCATGGATGCACACACACATATGAATAAGAGCGTGCATACACACACACATACATACACAAAAGTCAGGTACAAACCTGTGATTACAAACCTGCTGATCTATCAACAGCCTGCAGCTACAGAGCTACAACAGCACACTTTCTCTGTCTCTTTGTGTCTCTCAAAACTTTCTATATAAACTAACCTTTGATTTTTTTCATTTCCTTTGATGCTGACAACAATATCGGGTTTTTTTTATGTGTTGTAATTTAATTTAATTTTCATTTAATGTTTTAACCGTAACCCCATCTATAAAGCTCTAAATAAACGCAAAGCTTCAAATTCTCTTAAAGTAACAGTGACTGTTGTGTAGTCGCCCTGTTTCTGGCCCGATTCCTCACATTATGTAAACATAGTACGTTTTAATGAGTCCAGGTCGCTGTCGTCACTTCAAACACACTCAGCTTTCGGTGAAATAATGTGAGAGGCTCTAAACTTGTGAGCAACATCTCTGGGAAGAATCAGCGGTCATCTCCCCAGCTTCCTCTCTTGGTTTCCTCTGCATCATTACCATGGGTGAGGGTCTTGCATAAGCCTCTCCAAACCAGTGTGTTAAGCTCAGGGGGGAGAGAGATGGGTATAGGGGAACGATGGGGAGGGGGCGTAAGCAAGGAAGGGTGTGAGAGGGAAAAAAGGCTTGAGAGAAAGGTGCTGGAAAGAGAGAGGGAAGATTATAGAGGAGCGGGGAGAGAGAGAGAGACAAGGAGGGGAGAAAATGGGGGCAAAAAAAGACCAAGTGAGCAGGAGAGGCAGAGAGGGAGGGCCGTGAGGTTTTCTTTTGTGGTGCTTGGAGAGTGACAGGGGTGCCAATAGAGCGGCCAGTGATGACAGTCCCACTGGAGAATGCCGGCTATGCCAGTGGAGTGGCACTAATGGAGCCAGAGAGGGGATGCAGTTGCCTGCCCCGGAGGGGGGATATTGTGCAACTGGACAAGGCAGCTTGACACGGAGCCAAGATGGAAGATTAGAGGGGAGGGAGAGAGGCACCCAGGGCAGAGAAAGACAGCCATGTTAGGTCTGCTGACTGATTGACACAAACTCAACCCTTCTCTCTGTTTTTCATCCGACTGCCGAGTTTCTACTTTTGTTACTTTTTTAGTTTCTTAAAGAGGATACTTGGTAGCCAGGGGGAGTTTTCTCTGTGGATTAGCATTAATAACCATTTAAAATACAGTTTCCCCACTTTTGTTTCCCCTTCACTGGCTTTAATGATGTTAAAATATTATTATTTCCACTAGAATCTCAAATAAAGTTTTGTGGATTCGAACAAAGTTTGGCTGCAGAGAAGCTTGACACTTTGGGAATTATGCTTTAAATCTGTTTTGCAGTGGAGGTTTATTTCTTTGCCAGGCACAGAAGTTCCTGCTTCCTGCAAAGAAATAGTCTGTATTTACAATTTTTTTGATTCAATTAGTTAATTTGGAGTATTGTTTTAAATACAAGCTAAGCTAACTGGCTGTCGAGATGAACCATATACAGATACAAGAAGGGTATCGATCTTTTAGTCTACCTCTGATGAGAAATCAAATAATAATTGTGTAATTGTGTAAAGGCATGTAAGGAGTTACTAGCATGCCTCCTCACTATCTTGCACACACACACCAACAAGTGTAAAGCCACAACAACTCCCTCCTCCTCCTCTACATGGATGCACACAGCAAGCAGGGGTCAATATTGCTGAATAGCTGTGATTGGGGTGAGTAGAGGAGCCTCGCATGATGAATCGTCCTGATTATTCCATAATCTCTCTCATAATTCACCGGCCGGCCAGACTCATCCATCAATACGTGGCCTGGATCCATACCTGCACATACTCTGGGGAGACAGGACGTCACAGAGGGAGAAGGAGGGCGAGTGGGAGAGGGAATAAGTGAGAGGAATCCACATCCCGCAGATTCTCAGGAGCCTAACACCCTCGTTCACTTCATATTATTATGTTAAGCGCTGAGGCTAAAGTGTGAGGGAAGTGGATGAGGATGATGTAGATGCTTTGTTGGGGGGGCATTACCGCACACGTTGACCCTTAATCACACACAAGCCACGGCGAGGAAATGCTTTGATGCTCCAGAGGACCTCACACGCACACACACTGATTCACACACTCTGCCATCGTAACTACCTGCTTCCAGGTAAGCTCTTCCTGGCGCTGGTTAGGTATGTAACCCCCCACTCCCAATATTCTACACTCAGGTTACTCTCGTACGCACACACACACACACACACACACACACACACACACACCTGGGCACTTGTATCTGACAGACAGGCTGGCTCCAGGCTTCAGGCTACCTGCCATCTACAGTACTGACATACCTCTCTCCTGTTCTGACTCTCCCCTCCAGCTCCCCTACTTTCTTTACTTTCTCCGTCCCTTGATTTCTTACACTACTTCACCTCTTTCTTTTTTCTCCTCGCAGCCGGCTCACAATGGATTTAACACTTCTGTCTTCACCTTGGTAAATTCCCCCCTTCTCTTTTTTCCGCACCATTTAAGAGAGCAAACAGGTCTCTAATCTTTCTCTTAAACACCCTTCATTCATCCTGTCTGCATCCAGCCCCTCCTCCCCCTGTCTCTTTTTCCAGCTGTAACTCTCGCTCCTTCAGTAATCTGATGAGCAAAGCAGTGGCGTCACCGTCGCCCTGCCCATCACCCTGGATATCTCATCGGTCGACGCTGATGCTCCCTGACCTTTCACCTCCAGTGAGCTGTGAACCCTGACACCCGGACATCACGGGCGACAGGTGATTAATTAAGCTGCATTCAGGAAACGACAACATAATAATGAAGAATGTGTATGAAGATTAAGTGAAAAAATAAAATGAAAAGTGACAGAATCATCTATCCTGTTCCTACGTTTAGGAGTAAGTATATCAGATATATCTTTAAAACATAACATTTAGGTAGGATATATATATATATATTTTTTTTTTACATTTTTGTTGATTTCTAAGATAATAATTCATGGATCTTGATGAAAAAAGGGGACTGATATTTATTTGTGTGCAATTAGTGTTGATCCAAAAATCTGCATCTAGTGAATTTAAATGTAATTTCCTTAGGGGACTGTTGGGCCTTGGAGGTATGCACTCTCCTGAGTGCCCTTATAGTTTGTATCATACTTATCTATTTTAAAAAACTGCACATGTTTATTGATTAAAACACACACACACACACACACACACACACACACACACACACAAACCCTTCCTGGACTCAGCTGAGGAACAAGTTAGCTCTAGTCGTGCTAAAAGTCAAGCAGGGCGTTTTTATTGCTTCACGTCTTTACATTCTGCCTGTATAACATAATCTTTTGTACTGGTGCCTCCTCAGTAATGCCAGCTAGCTCTCTCCGAATCGCTGGAGAATGAATTACAGCATTGTGCTGGGATGTGAATGGCCAAATCACTTCTTAGGAATGAGTGGCCTTGAGCAATTCAGATAGGCGGTCGCGTGATTCATATGATGGCAAGCGAGTGACTCACTGACACTCGACAAGTCAACACTGTTGGTTTATACCCAAGGTGATTCATAATGTGTACGCAGATGACATGGAAATTATCTGCAAACACACAAACTCAGCCACAAGAAAGAAAAATAAAAACACTCTTTTACCATTTGGCTCGATACGATCTGAGGGATCCAACAGTCCGAATTAAAAAATATCTCGGACAATATGTCTTTGTATCTGTTGAAGAGCTGTTTTGTTGTGTGTGTGTGTGTGTGTGTGTGTGTGTGTGAGTGCAAGGGAGTTTTTTTATATCTGTTAAAGTGCATTCAGAGAAACAGGAGGGGGCAGGAAATATTGCTGAATGGTAAAGCGATGTGTCTGTGCCAGTGTGCGTCTGTGTTTGTTAGATAAAGAGTAAGAAAGAGGAGAGAGAGGAAAAGACAGCAAGAAGGGAAGAGGGAGAGAGAGACAGAGAGAGAGAAAGAGAGAGAGAGAGAGAGAGAGAGAGAGAGAGAGAGAGAGAGAGAGAGAGAGAGAGAGTCCCGTCCACAGATGCCTCGGGCTGCGAGGCTTTAACTTAATTTCCTTGGACAGACATAATGGCAGATATTTGCATATCCTATGTAAACAAAGTCAGTGGCCAAATATCCTCTCATCCAAAACACAGCAGCTAACTTTGCTACCAGATGATACTGATCTTAGAGGCAGCAGACCCAAACGTAAATAACACTCTTCAGCAGGAATAACCAGGAGCAGGGCTTACGTTTTTCTTTTCCTAAGTACGGTCTGGATGTGAGTGATAGGGATCAGTTTCAATGATAACTGAAACATTTCCACTGGGAACCGTCTGACAGACGTCTACATTGTGGCCTCTGGTGCATTTCACAAGGAGCACAGAAGAGTCATCTGCCAGACATTCTGTATATTTGACAAAGAGTTTATGTTTTAATCTGCGTTCGTCTGTCAGTTAGCAAGACTACGCAAAAACTACTGGACAAACTTAGTGGAAGGATGCGGCAACATTTTGGTGTGTTTCTAGATCAGGGGGGCAGAGCCAGGAATTTTTTTACAGGATATTTTATTTTTTGACATTTTCATTGATTTCTAAGGGAATAATTCATGGAGTCGACCATTACAATAATTCTCTATCCTGCTATGGCACTTACTCCCAAACCTATTTCAATCTTTGGAAACGGGTCACCAATAATTGTTTTTTCTCTAAAAACTTCTGGGAAACAACGGGGGGGGAAATATGAGAAAAAACTGCACATCCATTAAAGCAGTGGTCACCAACCTTTTCGAGCCCAAGATCACTTTTTAATTCCAAATGTAAGACGAGAGCTACCACCCTGATATCTTCCAAAAAACCCACTTATGAGGGTCATATTTATTATTTTTTGCAATTTGTGTTAAAGGCTGAATGTACAAGAAATAAATATAAACAAAGAGAGGCAGTTGTGCAACTTTTTCTATTCAATGCACAATATTCAAATTAATATCAATTCATATTTACAATGCAAAATATGTAGCTTCTCAGTTCCACAACATCTTCTGCAGAGGAGCTGCTACTGCAGCACAATGTTGTTACATATAGGCTTTGATTTGAATATGGCCATAAATATAATTATTGCCTTGTATGAAAGAAATCCCTTGTACTAAAATAAATACCAGTACTACACAGTATGAAGCCGTGCATCTTCCGCTCTTGCAAATATTTCACAATAAAAAACCCTTTTTAAACAAGGGAATGGATATCATTAACAGAAACGCTGGAGTGCTTTTATTTTGAAAAGGCATACAGAAATGTTGCAACCATTTGTTTGTGACATAAATTCATCAGAAAAACATTAAAACTCAGGTAAGATCATTTTCTCTGTTTATTCTGCTGTGAACCACAATGTTTATCTGACACAAATGTATTTACATCACTTCCCGAACCCGTTTCAAAGTAAAAGCACTCCAGCGTTTCACTTTCTGAATCCACTCATTTGTTCTAACGGGGCTTTGATTGTTATCGACAGGCCGAAAGATGCGCATCTTCATACCGTAGAGTACTGACATTTAGTTTCGTATATAAACCAACTTGTTGTTGAAGGAAATGCAGGAGATAAACCAGCAGCTCAGACGCCAGTAGCGGACACACAGTGCGTGTGAAGAACAGACAAACGACACACAGCTGATCTGCGGCGCGACGACAGCTAGTGAGTCCAGAGAGTTGGGAGATCGACCGGTAGATCGCGATCGACGGGTTGGCGACCACTGCATTAAAGGTTGCTGGGCACTGGGTCAACAAAATAGTCTGTTCACCTAAAGGCTCCATATTGACTGTTTCAAGCACAGGCCTTTCCTATTTCCTCTTTCAAAAGCCCAAGAGTCTCATGATAAAGTTGTTAAATCTTAGAATATGATAAAATCCTCTTCTGATAAGAATCAGTTTCATGAGCCGCTTCCCATGAGTAGAAGTTTAATTTGTCGTGATAGAAGATTCCCCTCCTTTCTTCTACGGATCACGTCCAGCTTAGATCTCTTGACTGAAACATTCTTCACCTCTGACCTCTGCGAACCCGGAGGTCACCGTCACTGTGGCAACTAAAACGCCAAACGCTCTCTGTCTTAATTAAAAAACATTATTTACTCAGAGAAATTTTCATTTTCACTACCTCTGACCTCTCTCTTCCTTTTCCTTTCTCCTCCTCCTCCTCCCCTCTGTGTTAGTTAACTGTCGACACGCTGGGAAAGCCCGCGTCTCCTGAAAGACGCCTGCGTTCTTGGGACTATTGTGTTGAGCCTGTCGTCTCAGCCGAGGTGGTATATGAGTGTGTGTGTGTGCGAGAGAGAGAGAGAGTGTGTGTGTGTGTGTGCGTGTGTGTGTGTGTATGTGTGTGTGAAGCGAGGCTAAGCTCTCACAGAAGACAAAGCCACAACCTTCGAGGCTGCTAAGCAACAATGCCGCCTGGTAAAGCCTCGTCAGGGCACCGTTTAGCAGAGGATTAGGGACAATTACACACACATAAACACACACACCCAAACCGAAGCCTCATCAACTCCTTAATTCAAACCCCATACCACTTTGACTCCACTTTAATGTGTGTCTGTGTGTGTGTGTGTGTGTGTGTGTGACCTGAAGTTCAGTCATTTTCCTCTTCTAAATCAACTTGTCCATTTTGACTCCCCGTCAATGGAATGATGATGAACGACACACACACAGACGAAAATGCCAAAATCAAAAAAACTAAATCAAATTTTTATGTACAACAAAACTAGAACTAAATAAATAATGATGCCCATTAAGCATCTGACTCATACATCCAGTCCAGAGACGACAGCTTCTTTCAGACATGCACTGTACACGAACATTTCCAGAGGGGCCGTATGTGAGAACGCAAATGTGTTGATGATGTTTCTAACGTTTGACGGACGAAAAGCTCAGGATGAGAAAGAAAATGACTAAAACACAAAGTCACTGTCGCACCGACCTGGCTTCATACTCAAACAACCAGACTTTTCAGCTGGGGAAGCAGTGACCCATTCTCTTATCCTCCCATCACCCCATCCCTTCATCAACCACTCTTTCATCTCTCCCTCTTTCATCTCGCTGCTGATTTCTGTCCAGCAAACGGGAGAGAGAGAAAGACAGTGAGAGAGAGATGGAAAAGTACAAGTGAGGGAAGAAGGTAAGACAGATGTATGTTTGTGTAGCACCTTTTTTAAAAACAGGGCTACTGCATAAAAGTGAAAGTTGCTGAAAAATAAACAAGATAAATACACAAAAATTGATGATGGAAATAAATGTACAGAAGAGAATACACAAAGGTCCTAATGTTGAGTAAAAAGTGAATAAAGCAAATGTGTATTTAAGATAAAGATGCAAGATCCATCTACATGCAGTGATATCTGAACATCGCCTCTAACGCGAGGGTTGACTGCTTCCTAAAGATCAAAGGGATCTACTGGATTTATATTCTCATCATATCAGAAATGCATTTTGTTGCCATAGACAAATATGTGACCTATAAAAAACACTTACAAAACTATAAAAAAAATTTAATACACAAGAGCAATATGCCTGATTAAACACAAACATTTCTAATTTGATCTTAAAATCAAGGTGATTAATAACTTCCAGTCTTGGCTCCTTGCTGCTGAAGGAAATTTAATCACAGTCAGTCGTTTACTTGAATCACTTATGATCACATATGATTGAACTGTACTGATCTCTTAAACTTCCTGTTATCTTTACACATAACAGAAACTGTTTATGAATTCAAATCGTTTGTTTACTTTTGTGAAATCTTTATATATATTTATTTTATATTTTTTATTTATCATATTTCATGATCACCTACGGCAACAGAAGAAGAAATGACATCCTCCTCATCCTCAGACTGACATATTCCTGAGGCCTAAACTCATCACTCGCTTTGGGAACATGTGCAGGTGGCGTCCCTGTAGCGTAGCGCCCACACGGAAACCACAGATTGTTGGGCACATGCAGGGACGTCCACACACACATCCTCTAATGATGAAATGTACATCATGCAGACCCACCTGGACCCTCTCATACTTGGGGATGTGAGTGTTTGTGTGCGTGTGTATGTTCTGATCCCAGGGTCAAAATTTGTGATTTGCTTGGCAGGGGGAGCTCTCGGTTCTTGCCCAGCGCAGTGAGGTTTTACTGGCCCAGCTTGTTTTACAGAGTCTTTCTAATGAACTGTGTCTGTTTGATCCATTGTTCAAAGTGTCTCTGCTCTCTGCTGCTGTCGTTCTCTCTCTTTCCTCCGTCCCTCGTCTCTTTCTCAGAGCAAACAGCCACAGCTGTGGTCCTCAGTATTACCAGGGGAAACAGGAGGCCTGTGTGTGTCTGTGTGTGTGTTTACGTCAGAGACAGACACACAGAGAGAGAGAGTTTTTTGGGGATATGCCCACCACATGGTGTCTCCAGATGTGTGTGTCTTCGTAACCTAATAGAGTTTGGGCCCTGGAGTGTTGGGGGAGGCTAAGCGTGTGCGTGTGTGTGTGTGTGTGTGTGTGTGTGTGTGTGTGTGTGTGTGTGTGTGTGTGTGTGTGTGTGTGTGTGTGTGTGTGTGTGTGTGTGTGTGTGTGTGTGTGTGTGTGTGTGTGTGCGTGTGTGTTTTAAATGGAAAGGAGGATGAGGACATAGAGGTTTCATAGGAACTGGCACTTCCTATCCTCTCCCTTTTGTGTTTTTATATAGTGTATGTTTTACCTAAACACTAAAATCGTCTGTCTACTGGGAATTCAGTGGTTGTATGCAACCAATGGAAATGAGCAAATATGTTTTGTATGCAATGCAAGTAATTATATAGTAATTATGCATATTTCTATCAATATATGGGAAAGATTAAAAATGACATTGGATGTATCGAAAAGCTTTCAAATGACCTTGAGCTTTCTCACGGCAATATTGAGACAACTCGTTGTTAGAGGTGAGCAACCTCAAGGAGGCCTCATGTTTCTGAATCACTCTTTACATCAAAGTCTGGAGGTGCATCTAACATCACTCCCTTGTTTACTCGTTAATTTCTCCCTGTATAACGGACACTAAATAATTCACTCTCCACTGAGCAGTAAATCCAGATTTCAGACACTTACGAGTCATCATCCTATTGCATCATAGTCGACAGGTGTAGAGTCAGAGGAGGGTGAGGGGGGAGTGTTCGAATGATCCAGAATTAACAACACATGTCTCTGGTGTAAACCTTTCTCGTAAAAAGGAAAAATCCTGCAGGTAAATATTATTCATAAATTATGTTCCCTCGAGAATGTACGGCATGTCTCAACCCCCCCTCCCCCCCCAGTTTAATCCCTCAAAACACTAAACCACCATGTTGAGCAAAGGGTTAAACACTTACAGTACACTCACAGACACACACACACAGATTTTCCAAGCACCAAAAACAGTGAAAACATAATTTTCATAATAGCAGGTTAAGCAAGTGTTCATTTATAGCACCACTGTCGCAAAAAAGAAAAAACCTAAACTCGGTCCGATTCGCACATACCTTCTGACCTCAATATAAAACTTCACAAGATTCCACTTCAGACTTTCTCAAGGGTTTCTTGTTGTGTTTTCTAAAAATACAAATACTCCGTAGGGGAGGGGGGGGTGTAGAAGTTGAAATAGGATTTAATATTGACCAAGCTGCCTTAAATAATATTGGCTTAGCCTCCCTTCGTGGTTGTCATTTCATTCTGAATGACTTCCATACGTCCCAAAAATCTGCTCGTAGCTTTGTGGCTGCAACAGAACCGTCTTGGTGATTTTCCTCTTCATTGTCATTTAGTAATTTCCTGTTGTTTTGAGGGATATGTTTCATATTTCACTGAAGTATTGTTTTTAACAGATCTGAAGAGCTGAAGCGCACACACACTTACACACATATACTGTGCATACAATCCAAATGAACACATATAAGTGCTAACACACAAATGCACACACACACACACACACACACACACACACACACACACACACACACACACACACACACACACACACACACACACACAGACACACACACACACACACAAGGCCGCTTGTCTGCGACAGCTGAGCAGAGTGCAGTTGTATTTTTACCTCGGCCCACACGGTGAGCAAAATGCCAACTCTTGGCCTTGAGAAACTCTCTCTCTTTCTCTCTCTCTCACACACACACACACACACTCTTGCTCTCAGAAACACTTACGCACATGCAGACGCACACCCTCAGACACGACAGGTCAAGCCCAGCCAACCGCCGTAGAAGCCGCAGAACATAAACAACTTTCACACACTCTGTGAAGCATCTGAGCATTTCAATATTGTTTTAGATAAATATATTCAGCCACACGTATAAATATATGGAACCATAATTATTCCCCGAGACCACAAATGACCATGACGGGAAGTTAGTTCCCACAGTTTCAGCAGCGTCGCAGCCCAGCCCTGCAGTGCTGGAAATCCACAGCTCGGTTTACAGCACAGGCGACCATGCAGACGGACAGTGACGGGGTGGAAGGTGCTTGACAACAATAAACAGCTGCTCATTGGTTTGAATGAGAACTGGGACATTTAGGTTCAGTCACAAAAATGATGTTCTGCATGTGAAAGACACAGAGTCTAAGTTCAGGAGAGAAACCTGTTTCTATAGGTTTCACTGCTTGGTCTGTCGTGTTCATGGCTTTCTCCTCTCCATCCTCTCAGACTCACTCACATGAACACACACTCACACACACATGCGGACACACTCCCAGTGGGCAGCAGCTGTTCGAGTGCTAATCTCCATTAGCTACTGAACTGGCTTCCACGGAGAGGGCCATGTAAAATCTCTTCTCTCACTCCTTCACCCGAGTGAAACACCACGGCTGCATCGCTGACACAAACATACGTTTGTAAAATATTTCAGCTTGTAGTTAAAGTCATGGTCAATATGCTGTGCACACAAACACACCACTGCATGTACCAACAATTCATCTGAACGACCTCAAGCCTTCATTGCAGTGCCTTTGTTCAGCCGATCACATCAGAAATGTGTGTATATATATATATATATATATGTGTGTGTAATCACAGAAAAGAGAAAAGAGGACTTACAGTCTGTAGAGCTTCGTCGTTCCCAGGAAAAGCAGCTCGGGAAAGATGGCCAGATTATTCCGATTCAGGCGCCTGAAAAAACACGGCGTAAATTAGAAAACAAACTCTACCTAGCTCCTTCCAGACAGTATGGGCAGAGCGGTTAGATATATGTGTAATTATCTTTTTAAAGTCAGATTTGTATTTCCTGATGAGCATATCAAATTATATTACGCTGTTTACATTGTAATACAACTCGGTTTATTTCGAGGACGCTTGAAAAAACAAGGAGATTGATGGAGAAACTTTTAGAACAAAACACACACACACACATGTTCATGGAAAGATTCTCAAAAACAGACTCCGGGTTACCCCTGATTTAAGGGCTGCCAGACAAACAGTGAGTTAGAGAAGGACGAAGGGAAGGCGGGGAGAAAGGAGAGAAGAGAAGGGGTTCGGATGGAGGGTAGGGGGGGGACCTTTTTTTTTTTTTTTACCACAAAGGCGGAGGAGAGGAGACGATGTGGGAAAAACAAACAGGCAGTCTGGCCGGGCTACCGAATGTGTGAAAAGGACCCCACTGAGTAAACAAGGCCCTCACAGCAGAAGAACTCACAACAACCCGTCATCTCACACACACACACACACACACACACACACACACAGACACACACACGGAGACAAACAGAGGAGTTGAGAGAACTCGGGTGAGTTTAATAATCTGGGTGCGATCATTTAACCCTGGTTGAGTGGAGTGAAGAGGTTTGTGTGTCGGTGTGTGTCGGTGTGTGTCGGTGTGTGTGTGGTGTGTGTGTGGTGATGCCTTGATGTGAGTCAGAGGAGAGAGTGACACAATGAGGGACAGGCTGCTGAAACAGTTTAACCCCGACACACACATGCACACACACGCATACACACACAAACACACACACACACACACAGTCATGTCAGCATGACTTCAGAGGGCATTGCATTGATTCACATTGATTTCCTGGAGACTTACTCAAACCTTAACCATACTTGCTTAACCTTAACCTAAATCTAACCTAAACCTAACCTTAAAACATGTCTTCACCTTAAAATCTAATGATTTACGTTATTGGGACTTGCATTTTTTTTACTCATAAGGAAGAAATGTCCCTATAATGTGATGTGTAAACAGATTTAGGTCTCCCCAAATGTTTATATGGACCACACGCACACACACACACACACACACACACACACACACACACACACACACAGAGCCTTGTCCCCAAGACTTCGGAGGACATTATATAGACCTACATTTAGAGTCGTACTATTTGTTTAAAAGTTTTTATTTTTATTTTTACATCCCCCAAATTTTTATCTCTCAATTGACTATATTTTGCTTCATAAAGAATCATTTAAAGTTTTTTAATATGCATTTCGTCGAGGGCCCCATGCCCATGCCCCTGTACCACTCATCCAGAGTGCTGCATTTTTAACCTGATCTGACCTAAACTAAACTTTACCCTAACCCTACCCTAACCTCAAAATATGTCCTCACATTAAAACTTTAATTATTTATATTATGAGGACAAGTTTGCATAATGTGACAGTGTAAACACATTTAGGTCCCCAAAGGTGAGTAATACTTGAACCCTATAAACAAGCGCACCCACACACATACACACACACACACACACACACACTTTGACAGTCACAACAGAATTGCTGTGCTGGCTGCGACAGGAGATGAATGATGAAAGGGAGAACGAAGAGGAAAAAGTGGAGGGGTGACTTTAAAGTGATAAAAAAAACCCGCAAAGCCCCGATACTTTCTGAATGATTTACACATAAATCCCAGAAATACAACACATTCTGCTCAAACAACATAACTCCATTCAAAACCCTGATATCCTCTCTTTAAATCTCTCAATGACTTTCCCCTCTTCACCCTCATCTTCCGTCTCTTTTTGCATCACTAAAGCCGCGGTGGACTCTCCTTAAATAACGTCAACACCTCTTTGTCCACCTTCCTCCCACAAGTGCACAAATATATGAATGTGCTCGAGCCCCGGCACACACATTTACACTCCACAGTTACATCAGAGGCCACTTAAATATTTAACGTCCCGCAGAACTGAAGTTTCTGAATTATTCACCGCTCTTCCGTTAGAGTCGGCTCAGGCGGCTAAGAGCCCCACGTGGTCCCGCAGAGAGAGGCCCACTCCCACTGCAGGTCTTGCCCAGCCATGAGCACCCGTTAGTGGGTTAGACCTCCACTGGGAGGGTGCATGGACTGGTGCTAGAGGTGGGGAGGAGGAAAGGAGGACAGAGGGGGGGTATGATCTCATCCTCTCAAAATAGATGCCATGCTGTCAGACTAGGAGACTGAGATAATGAAGTAAAGATCCAGACCAGTCTGCTTCCTCTGCTTTTAAAAGCAATTTATGAATTTGATAAGTGTAGCAGCAGTGGGGTTATCACATTAAACATCATATCGTGCTGCTTTTAGGTCCCTAATCAAAGTCAACACAGGAGAGATGGTGTATCAGGCCTAGAAATTACAAACGGCACATTGCATTCCTTTGACTCTGTTCACAATCACAAATTTCATTAAGTATTGTAATTTTGAGTCATTCATCATGTGCGAATATCATCAATATTAACTAACTGCAAATAATCCAGTTCATAACAAGTCCCTGACTCAACCTGTTGGCTACGATGAAAGCTTTAACTAGGAATAAGATTTATCATTAATAAATCTATTAATCAAGCAATTTGTAGTCTAATTCTTGTGTCTTATGTGTATAGAGACGGGCAATGATCTGTTGCTAGTGTAGATGGTATTTCTGTAATTTTGTATATAGTCTTTTAGATTCTTTTACTATTCGTATTCTTTTTCTTATTAATATGTAGCTCCCCTTTCACTGCTACTCTTTTGTGCTGCTGTGTGTAATTAGTATTTCCTCTACAGAGGATCAATAAAGGTACATCTTATCTTATCTTGCTGTGATGCATTGCATTGGATTATTGATATGCAACTCTCTTGTATCTTGTATTGTATGTCTCTTTAAAAAAAAAAACTTTTTAAATAAAATAAAATAAATGGCCTAAGGTGACGTCCCAAGTGTTTGTTTTGTCCAATATTCCCAAAACCTATAATACGGACTTTACAGAAATTTGACCACCTTTGTTTTTATGTGTAAACTTTCATTTAGTTTGCTCACGCACACATGCACATGCACGTGGCTGATGCGATACACAATCCAGTCAATGGTTTCACACCACTCCAGTTATCAAAAGGTGTTGGTAACGCACCAAAAGATGCAGCAAAGTGCATTTACTGGATCTCAAGGACACATTATTTTGCGTTTGTTTACAGGAAATTATCTTCCAACACCTCAACATCCATAAGGCAACAAAATGTAAAACACAGTGAGATGACAGTGGCACCGTCAGAGGGGAACTCTGATTCTGATTTGTTAAGTGACTGAAGTTTCAATATTCAAGATTTCTTTGTAGATTTACTGAAGACAACTATAATATATATCAAAATACATATAAAAGTCATTGACAGCTTCTTACTCAAAGAACCTGCAGTCGTCTGTTGTGGTTTGTTCCTGGAGTTGATGGAATGCATCTTTTAAAACCTTGTTTATGTGTGTATTTGTAAGTGTGTGTGTGTGCATATGCAAATACTGTAAACAGCCTCGGAGTACTCCCACAGTCTCATTAGTCAGAGTCTCATGGCTGAAAGTGAAGGAAAACTGAAGAGCCAGTGGTCTGAGGTGTGAGTGTCAGTCCAACAAGCGAATGTCACACTGCAGCGTGGTGATAATCCCTGCAGTCATAAACAGATGCTACGGGGCAGCAAACCACACAGTACACACACAGCACGCGCACAAACACATTCCAACAAACACGTACAGTGTGCCAGATCTTCGTACACACTTCCACACGTGCACAACCACACAAATTAAAAACACACACACTCTCACACACACACACACAGCCCTCACACCCAGGAGCCTTGTAGATGTGCAGTACTACAGGCCTGCAGGCTCTGGCTGGGAAGGAAACAACAAACCACCTCAAAAAGCAATTACTCCCCAGAGGACACTGCTGCCATAATACACCTTTTTTGCACAAACAATCTGTCACACACACACACACAGACCGACAATAGTGATACTGTTACCATAGTTATGACTCAAACCATGAGGATGTTTTCATGACCCAGGGTTTTCCATTTAACTAAGAAAACCACTTCACACAGACCATATGTGTGTGTGTGTGTGTATCTTGTCCTGTATTTGGTTCACAGCTTGTGTATACAAATTGAACCACAGCCCATCATCCACCACATGTTTACTCTAATCTGACCTGTTATTCAAACAGTAATGACAGATACCACCTCTCCCCTAAAACACAGCAATGCAGAAATCCAGTCTTCTCACCTGACCTGTGCAAATTCCTCTGCTATCACCTAAACTTCAGGAGCTACTGGAAAGCTTTTCCTTCAAACTTTGAGCTGACTGTTGTGTAGCACCTACACAGCTAACGTTGGCTGCTGCAGAGCGCAGCACTGACAGGGTCAAGGACCAGGGACAATCTATCACAAATGACTTCTGTAGACAGAACCGCTGAAGTGAAAATGGCTTTTTGTGTGTCTTCACAGTGCAGATAATTTCAAGCTCTGCTGCTCAATAAAAAATAACATTTAAAAAAAAGAAAGAAAATGATTGAAACTTTGCCCTGAAATGATCAGAGAGAACAATGTTATCACTCAACAGGCTTTAGAGCTAATCAAGTACTAATCCAGGGCTTTCCTTTGAAATCCATATCCTGCTATCTGGGATCTCTGTTACAATTATCTTTTGCTATTCATATTGTCCACGCATTATAACATGATCACTTGGTTTGAGACTTAATTATCTACCTTGTAATCACTGCTGATAGACCCATCCCTCTACCTGTAAGCAGTTTTACTATTATTCATCGCTATTAAAATGATCTTTGGCATTGTGATCACTCAATTACAGGCTAATTATCTGAGGCTTTATCTCACCGCTGTTCTCTGAAATTATCGTCTCAATGCCTGTAATTACTGTTTTCTTTCTCTCGGCATCTCTGCGGCTCTTATCTCCTTCAATCTCACTGGCTTTGAATTGGATAGAGGCTATAAACCAGTCAAATGTGAGAGAAGGATAAGAGGATCAGGAGATCCTCTCTTTCCTGTTCTGCAGCCACAGGGAGAAGGGTGAAGAATGTATCACATTCCTGTATGAACGGGACACAGAGAGAGAACGAGATGGGTGTGGGTATGGGAGAAAAACATGAGGAGAGGCTGGAGGTATGAATGAAAGAAAGGCGGAAGGCGTGAGTGGGTGTGAGGGGGGCAAAATCCAGATAAAACCAGTCCTGTCAGAGCAGCCTTGCGTAAGTGAATGCGCATGCATGAGTTTATCCATACCCATGCATGTGTTTATGCATGTGCACGTGTGTGTTGTGGCGCGCCTATCTCCTCCACACCTCCTTTGACTACCCACCCCCTCCTCCATACCCCCCAGCTCCTGCCCCACACCTGACCCTGCCCTGCCCATCGCTGCAGGGCCTGTCGCAAAAAAAAGGGGGATAAGAAGGGGAACCGTTTTCCACCCCTGCGGGGGGCAGTCACTGTGGATCTGTCAGCCCAGCTTAGGGTCCTCTCCTCTGGGCAGCGGTGCCCAGCAGGACCCTTCCAGCCCCCCAGAGGACGGAGGCCTTTGAAATGAGCCCCCAGACTCCAGACTCCGGAGATGGGCCTTTGTTCTGCGGCTGCAGGGGGGCATTGATGACTGACTTCATCTTTGTGTTTGTGAACATGCCACGCCAGAGACGATGAATTATCGTTGGAAAACCCTTGCGAGGACAACAGAAAACAGCCATGTTGTGTCAGAAAGTTAGCCGCTGTCAAAGGTGTTTGTCGCCATCGGAGACAAAAAGGAGCAAAAGAGACGACTAAACAGCTCTTGTAGTCTGACAGTAAATGTCTAAGACTACTTTTCAATACAAGTGCAAGTATGAGAAGCCTGTTTTACATGGGAGAGGTCTTTACTGCCATCTCTTTGTTCAGAGGGTCATCAGTACAAGTTTACTGTCGAAGCCATAAGCAGTGAAATATTGCCCTCTTTGTCCACAGCTCTGGGCAGGAATTCCCAGAACTGCTGAGCTGGACAAAACTCAGTGTTGGTTTCATGAGAAACACCAGCAGATTCCCTGTAGAGGTTCCACAGATCGTCCCTCTCCGTCAACAAAGAGCGGTTATAGTGCGGCAGACAGCAGCAGCAGGCACGACACCACCAAGACAAGAGCAGCCGGGGAATTATGATATATCATCCTTTTTATCTCCAAGACTCCTGAGGATTTTACCCAAAGCAACTATTAAAAAGATTATCCTGCTTTATTTGATTTACCGATGTATGTACATGTGTGTATGTTGTGTAGGTGGATATCTCTAGTCTTTGTTTATGTCGATGTGTGCGTGTGTAAGCAGTGAGGATTTTTATGTGTCTTTAATTAAAAGCTTGTCTGTAAACCTCGTCAGACTCAGTCACAGTCGGCTGCATACCAGTGTGTCATTGGCCGACAGTCAAGCCACATACACACATGAATATATGGGCTGATTACACATGAAGCAAAGTTGACAGTTGACACAAAGGACATATGAGCAGTCAGGGGTCCACATCCCCCTTCTGTCTTGCACCGACCCTCTCAGACGACTGAGACTTAATTATGCCATAACTGCCTCAGGGTTGGATGCTGAATACCAGTGATTCCAGGCCAGCGCCGTAACAACCTCTGGCCGCTTCTCAGAGCCTCGTAGCTTTATGACTCAGTCACTCAGTTTCTCTTGGACCGAAACGTCGACAGACTCACATCCTGACAGTCGGTTTTTAACGATGGTGACAAATTAAAAGGAAAAGTCTGAACATTGTGTGCAGAAAAACATCAAATTCGTCCATAAGGCACGAAGGCACGATGGGTGAAAATGATTTAATACCTGTAGGAAAAGTGTTTCGGATCAGTTTTTTGTATGATTTCGGGAGATTCTAGGCAAATGTTGGACAATCGTGAAAGAAATGTGGTGAAATAGTTCACCCTCAGTTCAAAATAATGAATCCTAGACGACACTTTAGTCATGTAAACTGATGACTGATTGAAAGACAATAAAGACAGCCTGCATTACAATTTGTCCTGAATGATCCAATTACCGCTTTAAGTCCAGGACTGAATGCATCCGAATACGTCCTGAATATGAGCATAGAGCTGTCCACTTGTAATCGGATCTCTCAGGACGGACGTAGTGTCTGTACGGGTCCATATCTACACTTGCTGATACAACATCATAAACTTCTGCACCGGGACCGTGACCTTGTTGAAGCTTGTTGTAGTTTTGCTGCATTTTAAAACACGAGAGCGGAAACTGAAGACAAGTCCCTGCCAGCACTTTTCACCACATATGTTATTGCGATTCACCAGATCTTCAAAGCTCAATGTGACACGTTCCGAACTGATATCGTGATGTCTGATGTAGATTTCAACTTAGATTATATAAACCTGGATTGTGTGACATGCAATGACATACAATCCGTGATTGCTGTTATTGCAGAGTGTCAGGGCCTTTGAGCAGTGCTCTGCACCATCATCAAAACGGCAAATGAGGGAATATCGCTCAGAAGAGCTGTGTTTATCCCTCCTGCAAAGCTTCCAACACCTTATTAAGACACTTTTTGTTAGTTCTTGTCTTTCATTTGTTACCCCTCTCTGTATTTTTAAGGGTTTGTGTTTGCATGGAACACCTCAGTGAATGGAAACTTTCTTTTTTCTAGGATAGAAATCCTGCCTGAAGGGATGAAATGGCAACTGCTGCGACATGTCAACGTTACTCACAGTCTCTCCAGCTCCTTCAGGTCCTGGAAGGCTCCTCTCTCGATGGTGAAGATTTTGTTCTCCATTAGCTGCCTGAAAGAGAAACACCAGGAGAGAGTGAGAGGATGAGCATTGGACAGGGAAAAAAAGAGTGATAGAGACAGACACGCAGAGCATGAGAACCTGACAGAGTGATTTGTGCGTGGAGACCGTGAGAGGCCAGAGAAAGGGGGAGGAAGACGGGTGGATGTGGCTTCAGATAAGAGAGAAAAGAGGAAGAGCAGGTGAAGAAAAGTGAGATAGGACACATGAGAGGCAAAGAGATTGACATGGGAGGGGAGAGGGAGGGGGAGAGATCGAGGAGATAGGTGACGGAGGGCGTGATAAAAGAAGAAGAAGAAAAACAGATTGGCGGAGATGGAAAGTGAAAGAATGTTGAAACAGCAAGAGAGAGGGAGGGGCGAGAGAACGGGCAGCAGGTCGATAGAGCAGCAGAATTGACTTTAAAACCGGCCCATCAGTTGGACAGCGACTCATCTATCATCCAATTTACGCTTTCTAACCACATAGCTGTGACTACTCATTCACTTACACCAGCACAACTCCACCAGGAGCAGGCTGCTGGCCAAGCACACACACACACACACACACACACACACACACACACACACACACACACACACACACACACACACACACACACACAGGACAAACAGATATATTTAGATCAGGGCTGCAGATTACAGTTTCTTTCATTACCAACCAATCTCCTGATTTTATTTTTGGGATCGATCATTTCTGGTCAATAAAATATCAATAAGGGCCCCTCACAAGAGTCCAGGGTGATGTCTTCGATTTCGATGTTCTAACCGGCCAATAGTTAAAAACCTAATGCATTTCACCAAATGTTGCACGTGTCATCGCGTTTGAGTTGCAGGAACCAGGAATCTGCTTTGGGGGTTTGTATCAAATCAACTAATCGACTAAGCTAATTGTTGCAGCGCTAATTGAAAATAGTGGAGTGTGTTTGACAGGGTTCTCTCTCGGGTGGACGTGAGCACACAGGAAACAGCATGAGGGCTACACACACACACCAACACACACACACACACACACACACACACACACACACACACACACACACACACACACACACACACACACACACCAACATACACACACACCACCAATTAAGAGCATAATCTCTGGAGGAATTCCAACAATGTGTATTCTCTGCCATTCAATTTAAGCGACTGAATAGTGCACACACACACACACACACACACACACACACACACACACACACACACACACACACACACACACACACACATATTAAACAGTAGAATGTCCCTGTCACAGTGTTGGTGCAGGGAATCTCTTAGCCCAGATCCATCCCAGGTAAAAAACCTGTTCTTACTCGAGCCTTTCCTCTCCTCTCCCTGCATTCCTCCCTCTGTGGTCAGACCTAATGACCGCTATCTCTTTCCCTCTTCGCCCTCCATCACTTCCTCGCCAGGACCAGCGCGCGTTAATCACTCCAGCACATGGGCCCCGGGCCCTGTGGTTAAAATAAGCCCCTCCTGACACTTCCACTGGCAGATTAACACGACGGCATTAACAGGTGCCGCTGCTGCCCTGTTTGGACACACATGCATCGTGAATGAAGCCACCAGCGCTTCCCACGACGAGCCGGTGCAGAGCTGCTGCAGCATGCGGCCCAATGGATGGATGATGCGCCTGATGCGCAACAGGACCAGCAAACAGTTAAACTCCGCGAGTTGCTGTATATTGTTGGGGGAAGTTGATGGAAATTCAAGGTGTTTTTTTTTTAATTTTTACATGTGAACGTGAGGAGGGAAAACAAAGAAGGAAATAAAATGAGATTTTCAAAAAACACTTACAGCACTCGCAGATGCCTCAGTCCTGCAAAATCCGTCTTTGTGATCTTAGTGAGGTTGTTTGCATTCAGATCCCTATAGACAGAGCAGAGAAGGAGGGATTGTCAGTACACGAGATTGATATGTTAATAAACCCAGGACAAAGCAGGTGAGCAGCTCGAGATCTCGAGATTTTATTCTTGAAACTTGGTGCGTCCAATAACGCAGAAATTGTCATTTGTGCGTCAGAGGGGCTGAGGCTGCTGCGCTATAGGCGACACAGACTCATTTTAATTTCATCCAAGGGTCTTTGCCTGATAAAATACAGCCCCCCTCTCTCTTTTTTTTACTCAGAGCCACTTGTCCAAATCCGTTTTTGATTAACTCGCTGGTCTCCAGACAAACCGATGTGGTCTACTAAGGCTGTGCTTAATGCAACAGTGCGAAACCACCGACACGACCGCAGCAGTGCCCCTATAACTTCAGCTGCGCGATCAGCGTCCTCACAAGTCCGGTGTTTTTTTTTTTTATTAAACTCAATTTCACATCAGCAGCTTTGACACCAAAACGTGCGCGTAAAGTGAAGTTTTGGAAACGTTAGTTCAAATGTAAAACTCGTGTAGTCTCCGTGGGAAATAAATCCTCCTCTCGTGGTGTCAACGTGCAGTTTAAAAGGACGAAATGTGTAAGTGAAAAAGCTACAGTATCACTTTCAATTTGAGGCTCATTAACCTATAATCAAAAATAAGCCTGTGGTGATATTTACTTTATCAGAAAACGCCGCACACTCTTAAATCTCTCCCGGAAAACAGCTTTATTATAAAGTCTATAATTAAAAATACCATGAGGCCACTGCGATCAGTGCGCAGTAGTTTTCCAGCATTATTCACACACAAAGTAATCGGTCACATTCTATTGATTTCCCCTGTGAGGTATTCCCTATTTGTTGGGACACCTGGGCTGCGTAAAAATCCAAACTGCGCGTTTAAAGCTCGAACCCCTCTGTTACTCACAGTCTCTCCGTGTTGCGGGGTATGTTCCTGGGCACGCTGCGGAGCCCTTGGCCGTGACAGTCCACTGTGGTGCCGGTGCAGGAGCACTGGGTCGGGCAGGGCTGGCCGCCTGCTCCGCTGGACAGCACCAGGACCAGGACAGCCGTCAGCAGCAGCGGCAGCCCTGGAGCAGTCGCCGGGGAGCGGCCAGGGCCAACGGGGCTCAGAGCTCCCACCATCACTGCGGCAAGTGGGGGGCCAATATGAGACCCACAAAAACAGCGAGGAAATACAAGGGCGTTTAAAAATAATAAAAAAAATCCCTGAAAGAGCTCACCAAACTCTGGCTCTATGAACTATGTCGTCCTCCTTCTCGCTGTCCTCCGTGCTTCACACGTATGTTTGTGAGCTTTCTCGTGCTGAATTTACATTTGGGTCTCCTTGGAGGGGTTTCTGCGTGTGAACGCTGTGAGCCGGGAGTTTGGTCCCCCCCTGGGCAGGGAGAGGGGAGGTCGACGAGGCGGTGGAGCGGCTCTCTCGCTGCGCTACAGCGGAGCAAACTTCCACATGTCCCCGGCATGCGGTGCGCAAATCTCCCCGGTGTGCGCTACGCTTGTTGTGTGTGCCGTCTAAATATGCGTGTGTGCTGGTGGAACACCTCAAACCTTGACCTGATCCACAGAAACACACGCACACACTCTCTCGCAGACACACTTCAGTCCACACACACACTCCAGGTGAGGCTGTCTTGGTTATTAATTCACAACACGCGTCCGGCGAGGAATCAGCGGCGGCGCTCGGTTGTTTCCCAAAAGCTCAGCGGAGGTCACCGTGCTGCGCGAGGTATTGATTCCGTTCATGTATCACTTGATTCCGATCATGTGCCAATTGATTCCGATCATGTATCAATGGCCGGTGAGTGGAGAGGGTGCAGGCAACGTGAGAGAGGGAAAAAGCCCCGTGGAAGACCAGCGCGCAACACTATAATCCAACTCTGCGTGGTGCGTCAAAGCGCTGCTCCCGAGTGTGTGTGTGTGTGTGACTGGAAGGAGAGAGAGAGAGAGAGAGAGAGAGAGAGAGAGAGAGAGAGAGAGAGAGAGAGACGGGAGTGGGCACGTCTGCTACTGCGTCTGTCCAGACAACTCTCTCTCTCTCTCTCTCTCTCTCTCTCTCTCTCTCTCTCACACACACACACTCTCTCTCGCACTGCGCTTCCCCTCCAGGCAGCAGCAGGTTTCCAGCTGGCCGTCAGTCAAACAGCAACAGTTAGATGTGTGAAGAAGAGGACTCTCCTCTCCTCTGCAGTGTCCCGGTCACCTGATGCCTTATTCCTCTGGCCTCAGGAAGGCGACAGAGCTTCCTAAGTAAAAACCAAGGGGGGAAACCCCGTGTGACTCTAGAGTTTCCTCATCTGAACAAAGAAGGAGATGCGGTAGTTGCTGTGATGCAGGCAGGTCTTATAGGTGTTTGGGGACACCATGATGGACACGCACCTGATGACCACAGAGCCCTCTGCTGCTCTCAGCTCACAGATTAACTGCAGTGGATATGAAAGTTATCATTTGTCATTGTTAATTTCACCTGCTTTTAGTTTCAATAAACACAATGGAGCAGTTAAAATAGAAGACAGTTATACCCAAGTTCTGGACATTTTCCTGTTCTTGAAAGCATCAAACCTGGACCATCTCCTGCTGCTCTTCATATGTACAAAAAAAGTTTATTTTATTTTAGCCATTGTGACCATTTAAACCAAAAAGAATGAGAGGTCAGGTGTTGACTGGTGATATCTGGTGACATCAAGGCTTTTGTCTGTAGTTTCCTTATGTCTTTGGTAGTTTTCCTTACTCTATAAATGTTTTGTGGACTCAAACACTTAATCCCCCCCCTCCATCGGCATAGTGGTGAGTAGATAATGAGTGAATTTTCATTTTTCGGTGAACTACCCCTTTAAGGCCAATGAGACAAACTGAATATGAATTTTCTATGGGTTGCCTAAATCTTATATCTCAGCTTTTAGCCTCTTCCCGAAAGGCTGTTATTTATTTATTTCAAACTATGTCCCAGTGTGTTGTCTCTGTCTCTGTTTCTTGTTCACTGTTGTTTGTCAGCCTTCAAAATTGTGTTGTTATGAAATGTATTTTCTGAATAAAGTGACTTCTCTCGATTGGGCCGACCTTGCCACTAAAGGTCGTGGAATCTCACAGTTTGAATACATAAGCATGGCAGGAATATTCCAGTGATTCCACATTAGGGGTCAGTGACACGCGTATCTCAAGGAGATCATGAATCTGTGGTGCAGCCTCTCTCTCTCTCTCTCTAATTCCCTCCCTTCCTCATTCTCTCTCTCTCTCCCTCCCTTTCTTTCTCTCCCTTGATCCCTCTCTGGCTCCGAAGACCGAAGACAAACAGCTGTGTGTGATTGTAATGCTGATGTGTGCTATGTGCGTGTGTGTGTGTCTTATATTGCTGCCCCTGTTCCCTGCAGCCCCAATCCTGCTGCACACACACACACACACACACACACACACACACACACACACACACACACACACACACACACACACACACACACACACAGTCTCTTCTGAGAGAGTGAGGAAATACGTCCCGCAGCAAATTTGAAATCATCCTCTCTTCTTTTTTTTTTGTGAGAGGTAAAGATAAAGTGCAGGCAGAATCATAATTTGCTCCCCTTTGTCTCAACAAAGAGGAGGATGAGGCAGACGTGCAGACATGTGGAGGAGACAGACGGGGAGGAGGAGGAGGAGAAGGGCAGAGGCCGGACGTTGTTGGTGGTGTTATCATAGCTGAAGTGAGGGAGGAGGAAAGAAAAAGAAGAAGAAAGGAAGCAGAGGGGAGGAGATGGAGGCTGACCCCTGCCTCCTGCGGTACAATGAGGCTTCAGGGCACACGGCCTGTTTAGACACAGCCTCACCTGACCTGCCCTTGCCTCTCACACACACACACACACACACACACACACACACACACACACACACACACACACACACACACACACACACACACACACACACACACACACACACACACACACAAAAACAGGACAGTGCAGTGACTGGTATGCGAGACGGACAAAGTTGTTAGTCACCATTCAATTTTGTCGTTTTATATTTTTTCCCCATTTTGTTTCAGGGTTCCTGATGATCCACTGCAAATAAAAATACAAATCTGTGAAAAATACAAATTTGCCACAAAGAATTATATTATAAAATGTACTCTTTTGTGTAAGAAAGAAAATGGAAAAATTAAACAGAACAAACCCAAACCCTTTAATGGTAAGTTATAAGGAAGGATCCCACATGTAGGGTGTTTAAACTTTCCACAGATATTGTTTATACAGGTAGAGAAATACAAAACATTACTGGTGTGGCTGTGGCTTAGGACGTAGAGCGGGTCGTCCACCGACAAGTCGGCTTGATGGTTTGATACCCAGCTCCTCCACTCTGCATTCCAAACTGCCCTCGGGCAAGATACTGAACCCCAAATTGCTGCTGACAGCTGTGCCGACTGTGTATAAATGGTTTGTGTATAGTTGCGCCGGATGAATGTGTGCGTCGATGGATGAACAACTTGTACTGTAAAGGTGTTTGAGTCTTTTAGACATTTAGTCAAATTACAATATGCAGGAATGTTACGCGAAGCAAAAATGTAAAAAGACAAATAAATTTACTTTCCTTTAAAACCTTAGAGAATCGCCAATAGTTTTGTACCAACAGTGATGAAAAATTACACATTTAGAGCATATGAGACAGACATTTTTATGAAAATTCTCAATTAAACAGACAAGAGGAGAATAAAAACACACCTGCCATACAATGCAGAGGGTGTTTTCATGTTATAGTGATATTACATATGAGCTCATATGTTAGTCTATTACCAAATAGTTAATCTTTTTGGACAGTGCAAAATGTGCTGAAGCAGCAAGTGACTGTTGACAGTGAAGCTGAATTATTTTCAAATATTCAATATACATTTCAAATATATAGAAATATATATAAGTTGTGAAATCATAACCGGGAAACCTCCACTGTGTTTCTGAAGTTGCTACAATTCATTTCTGTTTTCCTGATGTGAAAATGTCTTTGACCCTTTGACCCTTTGACCCGACACCTGAATACAGGTGTGGCTTGATAAACTTGATTTACGTTTCTGTGATAAAGAAAATCGTCAACACTGCTCAATGTTCAGTTTTTACCACAATTTAGATATAAACATGAGGTTTTGATGAAAGCATATTACACAGTGGCTTTTGAGGCAAATAATAATGTACAGAAGATGTTTTTCTGAGCGTGGTGTCCTCCAGTTTGAGCTCAGGTTCATCGTCACAAATGAACACCACCTCTGGAGCTCAGAGAGAAAAACAGCAGTCATGTGAAGCAGTGAGCAGGTGAGCTGCAGTAAATCCAGTCCCTTTTCATTTTAGACTGCAGCCTTTGTTAATTGTACAAATAATGGAAGAATGGCCCAACCCACGTCTGATTAAATAAATAATACCACATATAAATGAAGACTTCCGCCTGTTGACATCGTCGTGCAAAAGAAAGAATAACTACTGCATAACTCAGATGTGCCTAAGCAAAAGAACTCAACAAAACATTACTGTGTTTATGAAGTCACGTTTGAAACTTCATAAGTCTTTAGTCTTAAAATTCCATCTCAAGGTGCAACTTATCCAGTGATGCTGTGTTTGTCACACAGAAGGCTGGAGGCTTCAGGAGCTGCTAATGAGAAGTGAATCTGTCTGACGGCTGCGATGTTGGTGCTGCTCAATCTGCCTGTTGATTTAGGGGCTGTTTGTGTTATATTTGGTTTATGGCCATGCAGTAAAGCTGAAGGTGTGTGTGTGTGTGTGTGTGTGCACGTGCAGAGGTCAGTTCAGCCACCTGGCCTCTGGACAGCTGCTACTGAGACACATGCTGCTCAGAGCTGGTCCTACTGTACACACACACACACACACACACACACACACACACACACACACACACACACACACACACACACACACACACACACACACACACACACACACCGTATCTGTCTTGCTAATATTAATTTATGCACACACACAAACAAGTTCACACAGTGCAGCAGGCAGACACAAACACACACAGACAGAATTTCAAACAGTTTATTATACGTATGTATTAATTAACCACATGAATCATATCACATTGTTTGTGTGTGTTTGTGTGTTTTGCCTGATAATCACATCATTAAAAACCAATGATGTTTGTGTTTGGACTGGCACTGTCAACACAGAGGCTGGTTACACAGCTGCACTGCACACACACACACACACACACACACACACACACACACACACACACACACACACACACACACACACACTCACTCACAGGGGATGGAACACACAGCACCACACCAAAACACATAAACAGCAACATTAAAATAACAAACCTCCTCCTCCTGTCTCAGATTCCATTCACTCCCGGCTGCCAGTTTCGTGCTGATTTGATCCGTACACATAAAGTGTATTGAAACCGGATTGAGGCCCTGAGGTGTGTGAGTGACTGTTACCTTTGTTGTGATGGGACTGAGAGACTGTTGTCTGTCTCACACACCCAGCCTGCGTGGCCCCAGGAGATGCTGAGGAAGTGAATAGGATCTCTTGGAGCACTGGTATGTTGGAATCTCTCCATTCCTCTGCCGCTGGAGAAAGGTGTGTCTGGTTTCACATGTCAGGTGTATGTGTGTGATGTTGTGTGTGTGGAGAGGAAATATTTCATCAAAACACTTTATTGGGAAGACGAGATGCAGATAGGGTCAGACAAGCAATTCAGGGCAGTAAGATGAGTTGTTCCTATGGGGGGAAAAAACAATGGAGCATATATACTTTGTGTAAAGTGAACTGGATTTCTAGTTTTGGAAAGCTACACAAATTGTTGTAACTTTGCTGGATGCATTTTCCCTCAACAGTGTCAGAGGGAGGGACAAGGTTCAACCTTCCAACAAGCACTTAAGTTGAAGCATTATGCCCTGAGGCACCTTACTATACATTTCCTCCCCATCTACATTTACACAAGGAAGAACCAGGGCTTCAGTGTATTGCTCAAGGACATTTCAACATGTGGAAAGTTGGGGATTGAACCCACGACTCCCCCAACAGTGAACAGGCAGCCATGCTTCAGCAGCTGAGCTGCAGCCCAATACCTCAAACCCACGTCTTGTCTTCACTTTCTATAACTGGAAGATGTTTTTATTGGGCCTGACGAGATGACTTCATTTACCAAAAAAATATTGTGGTGAGCTTCTACTTGCAGAGAAAACACCACAGTGTCTGGAGACAGTGAGAAAATTAATTTTAAGTGATGTAGTTCTATAAAAAATGCTTTGGGCCAGTTGGTGGTTGACTGATTTACTCCCGGTCCCACTAATGCAGATATTTTGCAGAACAAAGTTTTTCATCTGTGTCGGGGCCTCTCGTTCAAATGCAAAGACTGTTTTAAGTCACTAAAACAGATATTTTTACCACAGCCCTTCGAAGTGCAGATTAAAAAAAGCTCTGATTTCTATATACCGGTTGACAGGGGAATGAGCTCACTGAGTAAACCCACCATGTTTTTATCTGGATTTTTTTGGGGGGGCTTTTATTGCCTTTAATGGATAGGACAAAGTAAGCTTGTTAAAGGGGATAGAGAGAGAGTGGGGAGGACAAGCATACATGGCAGGTCGGAATCGAACACAGGCCTCTGTGGGTCGAGGCCTTGCCTCGTTGGGTCAGCAGCTCTATCAGGTGAGCTATTCGCCCCTTTATCTGAAATTTGATTGATCGTAGACTTTATCGCCACCTACTGGCCCGGCATGCTTGTTTGATTGCATCTTTTGTCTGTAGTCGTTTTTTGTGTTCTCGTCTGGAAGGAGATATTTTGTAAGATGAAGGTCGAGTTTTTTAAAAACGGAAAGGAAATTGTCCATTCAAAAACCGTCTATAGCAGTGTAGACAAAGCCTGAGACATGCTCCATATAACTGCTTAACACTAGTACTAATAATAATCATAATAATAATAGTCTTTAAAAAGTTTGTTGGTGTGTGTCTGTGTGAAAGCAGGTAGGTCAGTTGATTTAAACGTGTGTTTAGCAATGACAGAGGAACGTAGCCAACCAGACATGATACTGTTGCATATTTCCCCTCATTGTGCAACAATAGCGTCTCAGTCGTTCTAATCCCTTTACACAATTATCCCTCAGTGTTTGTGTGTTTAAGCGCAGCCACTCTGACTGTGGCTTTTCCATGGACGTAAACCAAGACGGCTCAACCGCCATCATCCTAAAATAGCCCATATGTACAAGATAAACATGTGTGTTAAGCTAATTGTGCATTGCGCGAAGCTGGCTTGTTGAGGAGCATTGTTGTGACAACAGATTAAATCATCTGTCTGAACCCATCGCTGAACCCAAATTGAGATTAGGAGGGAAATAGAATATATCCCTTGTCTCGCCAAATTGGGGAAGATGTAGTCTGGGTGACAGCGAGCAAGTAGAAACAGACATGGTAGATTACGGATAAAGAACAACAACAGAGATTCCTCCTCTTCTTTGGTTTTCCCCCGTCTATATTTTGCCCTTCGTCACTTCTCTTCTCTTTTTCCCTCGTTGTTTTTCCTCCACGCTGAATCAGAGCAAAGCCACATGGAGTTAATAACAAGACCCATAAAACATGCTCTCTCTCTCGGACACACTCACATACATATTCACATACACACACACACACACACACACACACACACACAAAACTGTAACAACAGCGTCCATGCTGGAGATGTCATCTGTTTAATACACTCGGCATGATCTAGGCGTTTAATTTTTTCCTCCCACAACTACCAAGGAACAATAACAGAACAAACAAAAGCTAGAAGACAGAGAAAGGGCGCTGTATATCAGACATAAGGCTCCGGCTTGATAAGAAAGTACCGGGCGGTGCTAGGAACAAGAGAAGTGAGAGAATGAGTTATAGTGGGCTGTGAGCTGTGCTGAAGAAATGGGTCTTAAATACCGACACGGTATATGATTCCACGACAAGGGCAGGAATCGTGTTGCAGATGGAGCTTTGTAGGAGAGGGCTGTTTTCTGTCAGGTGCGAGGAATAGAGCGTGGAGTCCTGCATCCTGTGAGAGCCGAGCGCGAGTAAATCATCCAGAGGCTTTGAAGTGCGGCACGTTGTTCATGTACCCACGGCACCTTGGGAGATGCATTTTATTGTTACATTGTTGTACAGAAATCAAAGTCGGTTTCTGAGTTGACCCGGACAACGGAGGTCAGTCCCATTCAACACACGGGGAGGGTCCAGAACAAGGGCCCACAGGAGAGAGAAAACAAAAAAGTGGAGGAGTGGGAGGAGTGACGTGGAGGAGTTGGGGGAGAAAAAAGTGAGGTTTGGGAGGAGAGGAGAGAGGAGGGAGGAAAAGAAAAATATGAAGGGTCCTTTGGAGAGAAAGAGAGATAAATAGAGGAGGCGAGGGAGCGAGAAGGAGGTGTGTAGAAAGAGGACTGTGGGAAAAATCAATATGCTCTCTGGAGCGACTGGAAGAGACAATCAGTCCTGTCTGACCCCCGTCTCCCCTTGGTGTCATTGTGTGTGCAGCAGTGAAAGTATGTGTGTGTGTATCTGTGCATATATTCTATCCACAAATGCCTGTAGTTGTGTTAGTAAGCAACACGCCTGTAAATTGATGTTTGAATTTGAGTAGAGTCATGTGCTGATGTGTGCAGGCTCTGTGGTTGTAATCATGCACATATGTGTGAGCGTGCGTTTGTGTGTGTGGGAGTGCGTGTGTGTGTGTGTGTGTGTGTGTGTGTGTGTGTGTGTGTGTGTGTGTGTGTGTGTGTGTGTGTGTGTGTGTGTGTGTGTGTCCCTGTCTGTCTCCCCTTGTGTTTGCTGTCCTCAGCTTAAATGTGTTTTATTGGCATGACTGCTGAGGGAAGGAGAATGATGCCAGGCAAGCTAATGGGATAAAAGTTCATTACTTTCCCTCTATCAACTTTATGAAAAAGGGCAGATGGAACAAAGAGTCAGAGCAAAGTTGAAATAGGATGAGGCCGCTGTCACTTTCCTCCCTAACTCCATCTATGCCACTGCCATCTATGGGGTCACATTCAACCACAATGCCAAAGGCTATGGGCCAGATTGTCCCGGAAGACTTTTTGTTAGAATACCCTCTCTTTGATAGATATTATTATAATCAATATAAAGAAGACTGTCCCTTTTTTCCTTCTCCCTCTTTGTCTGTGTATGTATGTGTGCGAAGGACTAGTATTCTAGCGAGCCTCGAGGCTAGTAGCTTTCACAAGCCGTCTCCTCCACGTTCAGGGATTGTGAAGCTGGCTCAATCCGCCATTGTCCCAGAACCTCTCCTGAATACAGTTTCTCCATCCGCCCCCCGGCGCCTCTCAGGCTGACAGGGGGCGAGGGGGTAGATGGATAGATGAAAGAGCACGGGAGGAGAACACAACTCCTCAGAGAGAGAGAAATTTAACAATCACGAAAATCCACTTCTCTCAATCTCTCCATCGCTCCTCTGCCACCGACATCCAATCACTCCTGTTCTTGTCCCCTCCCTGTGCCCTCCTCCCTGCTCTGTCTCTGTGCGGTGCAGTTGCAGGGGGTTAATTGAGGTCTTAACAGCAGGGGGCCATTATGACACCTTTGCTAAGAGGACACACACACATATACGCACACACACATATACACGATACTCACTCACACATCATAAAGCAATAATCAAAAATTCAAGATGCATGAGATGTACATGAATCCTAACTTTCAGTGTTATGCTAAGCTGTGTGTGTGTGTGTGTGTGTGTGTGTGTGTGTGTGTGTGTGTGTGTGTGTGTGTGTGTGTGTGTGTGTGTGTGTGTGTGTTGATGTCAGATTTAATGATGGTTTCCACCCTTTGGAAAAGGCTGCCTCACCCCAAATCAGGAACCAACTGAATAAATCACACAATTAATCTAACAAGTCAGTGTGGCGTATCGAATCGCTGCACACACAAAGCACAATAGATTGACAGGTGTGCATGTGTGTCCTTCCGTGTGTGTGTCTGAGTGTGTGTGCACTCACCCTGCATGTTCTGTTAGTAGCAGATGGTAGGCTGGTGGTCTGTTGCCAAATTCGCTGTGTGATCATGTAAATGATCACATGCACACCCACACTCTAATACGCTAAGACGTAAACAAACAGAGCGCGCACACACACACACACACACACACACACACACACACACACACACACACACACACACACACACACACACACACACACACACACACAAACACAGATACAGACACCTGTAGATAAACAGGTGAGCAGGATGGTCATCTCTGCACCACCATCGATCTAAATTAGTCTTTTTCTTCTCCGACTCTCCTTTGTCTCTTCCGTCTCGGCTCTTTTAAAGTCTCATTGTGAAGTTTTTAATGTGAAACAGTGGCTGCACTGTGTGTGTGTGTGTGTGTGTGTGTGTGTGTGTGTGTGTGTGTGTGTGTGTGTGTGTGTGTGTGTGTGTGTGTGTGTGTGTGTGTGTGTGTGTGTGTGTGTGTGTGTGTGTGTGTTGCAGTTACGATGTTGATTGAAGCTGAAGTTTAACAGTGGGAAGCTTCAGATCAAAGACTGACATTCACCTTTCATATCCTCTCCTTCTGATGCCTGAAACACACACACTCTTCATGGGAACAGAGAACCGACACTTTCACTAAATCACAAAGTGTCATTTGCTTCGAACCTCTGCAATGCAGAGAGTCTCATACGTACGTGCACATTCAAACACACACACACACACAGCGCACAGATAAGGGTCTCGGCAGGGCTTTGGGCCCCTTTTGGCACACATCTACTCACAAAGAACACTCCCCGTGCTTTTGCACAATGAACACAATATATAGACGAAGACACAAACTCCCCTACACACATTTGGCAGCAACAGCATCAGGCAACAGATGCTTCTGAATGAGCTCCTTTTGCTGGGCATGATTCATAATGTGGCCATTGAAAATCACTTTCAACACATTCATAACCACTTATAGCTCCCTATGAATATTCACAGCTGAGAGGCTCCACCACACGCATGCTCCTAATGGGATTCACACATGATGTATCTACAAACACACTCACGCAGAGGGGCTCACCAACTACAGAATTTTCTGCTTGAGCTACTTTTATGCCTCTTTAAAATTCCAATGTGGTGTTGTTTAATATGATGGATTACAAGCAATTTAAGGTATGCAGATCAAATTTGTACAAAATTTCCCCTCCTAATGTCCCTGCACTCTGGCGGATATTGCTTTCCAGGGTGAGACTATGTTCTGGTATGACACAAATAACTTTGGATAATAGGTTGAAATAAAAAAGAACGAGTCCTCAAAGGGCCCCTGAGAAAACCCCATCTCTCATCATCTTTGTTCATCAACAATCTTAAAACAAAAGCCTTTCCAACTAATCGTCTTCTCTCCGTCGCTTGTTGCTCCTCGCAGGATTTAGAGCCGTGCTCTCACAGTGAGTCATCCTCGGGCTTCAGCTTGATACGATTTCCAAATATCAGCCCCGGAATTAAAGGTTCTTTGAGCTTTACCTTCAGTCTCGTGGCAGCTCTGGAGTTGAGATTGACTTGAGTGAATAAAATGTGGAAATTCATCGAGGTTTCATCAGATAAGTTAAACACCTTTTCTCTCAACACAGCTCGCTCAACAGAAACACGATGGTGCTCTCCAGGCCCTTTTCACACTGGACAAACAACCACCAGCAACTGTTATTCTGACTTTTGTCTTCAGTGTGAAAGGTACAATCCGTGTTCATTACCCAGGTAGTAGGTTTACCTGGATTTTAGAGAAACCTTCAACTACACACATTTTGTTGTAAAAAAGGTATTTAAACAACTGAAACTATACAATAATACAGAGAGGTAGAGTCGGTGAGTCATGTTCAACGTCACAAACTCTCTCACCTCACTGTCTTGCCAGCGTTGCATCTTGCACAACACAAAGAATAAAATTGCCTTTGCACGTTGTTCCCAAGATGTCAAAAAACAATAAGTACACAACTGTTCATGGCGATTTATGCGGCAACAGTCGGAAGTTCAATGTGCCTCATAACATTGGGCTGGAAAAGTTGCAGCGTCAGAGTCTAGAGGGCAAAAACAATATTAAGAAAGAGAAATTTGCATGTTTACCCAGGTGTCATGTTTCCATCACTGCAGATCGGTGCTTATTAAAACCTGACTACTGCAGAGTCAGTTCCCTGGGACAGATAGATAGATAGATAGATAGATAGATAGATAGATAGATAGATAGATAGATGATAGATAGATAGATAGATGGATAGATGGATAGATGGATAGATTCTTTTGTTTATGTGTTTGATGACCAAACAAAGGCTTTGTTACGATGGTGACCAGGTGCAAATTGATATATTTACATCCTATGGCAGAAAACAGCCGACAGAGTGCTGGGGTGTGTTTGTGGTTGATATTTAATTAATCTGCAGTGACGCAGAAAGATAGAAAATGAGAACAGTTGATTGTTAGAGAAAGTTGTTGAAGAGGTGCCAGGGATGCATCCTGTTGCATCAGTCTATCTGCAAACCATTTTGAAAATCTCCATTGGGTGCATCCGTTTATCACTCGTCAATCGTCACGAACCCCTCACCTCGTCTGGTGGATGTTTCCTGGGCATTGTGCCATCATGCATCATCAGTAAAACATACAATCTCCAGGTACAGCTGGATGACAACGTGCAACAACAAGAGACATTTGTCAAGTAACACACACAATTTATTACGTATAAGTATGATGAGTGCAAACCACTAATAAAATATTAGGCTCTTACCATGTGATGAATTCATGTAGAGCACAATAGCACATTTATATGAACAAGGGAGTTTTTCAGTTTTTTTAATGAAACCTCACATCATTTTCTCATCACATAAATACCACAACCGTTGGGTTTTCCCTTTTCTTTCCACAAGCAAAAACAATGGCAAAGAGACACAAAGGACATCAGTGCAAAACAGAAACAGAAATGGAGCGAGAGAAAAACAGAGGGAAAGAGGTGAGAAGTTGAGGCAGTGGTTCGTTCCTCGATTGAAACCAGATGAGGAACGGAGGGTGATGAAAGATCTGGGAAAAACCACCATTAACCAATTAGCTCGCCCAAACAGCCGTGTCTCCACCTATCAGAGGGCTTTTTACCTGACGGCCTCATTAAAGGAAACAGCCGATTGGTTGATACATCTAAAACTTAAGCAGGTTTTTAAACACACACACAGACACACACACACACACGACACATACATACACACACAGTCGTGTCTCCGTGACATCAGAGGACATTATATTGTCTTAGATTGATTTCCTGGAGACTTACTCTCTTCTTAACCCTAACCTTAACTTAACCCTAAACCTTAACCTATACCTAAACCTAGACCTAATGTTGAAATATGTCTTCAACTTAAATTCGTATGGTGAGTTATGGTGACTTGCTTTGAAACATCATGGGAAGACGAGTCCCCATAATGTGACTCTGTAAACAGATTAAGGTCGGTCCAGAAATATTGAGTAATACCTGGACCACACACACACACACACATGCATACACACACTGACTCAATAAAAATTGGCCTTCAGATTCATTTAACTGGTTTAGACTTTTTGCTGCAGTATGTGTGTTCCCGCTTGAAGTGGGACATGACTGCTGTAAGTGAACTGTGTGTGTGTGTGTGTGTGTGTGTGTGTGTGTGTGTGTGTGTGTGTGTGTGTGTGTGTGTGTGTGTGTGTGTGTGTGTGTGTGTGTGTGTGTGTGGTGTGTGTGTGATGTGCCTCTGTGTAAAGCACTACTGTGTGATCTCGTCCTTCTCTCTCCTCTATACAAATTCAGACCACATGTTTCGCGAACAATGACTTCAAGACCAGAATTGGGAAAGCACCTTGCAGTCCCTCCCGTCCTTCTCATCCCTCCCTCCTTGCCCTCCGTCGTCTCTCCCCTTTTTCATCCCCACTTCATATCCCTCACCACATCCACATTTCCACTGTTGTATCTTTCTGCATCTCTTTTCTCATCCGTCAGATCTCATCTCTCGCTCTGGAGCCTTTATCCCACCACAGCGTGAGGACAGGTTCAGCTCAGTGTGAAGTGGATGATGGGAAATTGAGTTCCTGCTGTGCATGCAAAATGTGACCTGTTGACCTGTCGCCTCTGTAACACACAGTGAGAGGAGGAAAGGAAGTGCACGGTTGGTAAGGAATGTAAATGAAGGAAATCCCAATGTTTAATTTTTTCTCTGTGTTCTCTATGAGAGGGTGAGAGGCAGAAACAGTGTGAAGGTGTCACTTGGGAAGAGGCTGCGGGTAAAACACATGGAGTAAAGAACGTTATGAAAGTGTGTGTGTGTGTGTGTGTGTGTGTGTGTGTGTGTGTGTGTGTGTGTGTGTGATAGAGGGAGACAAAGTGGGGGAAAGGGAAAAAATTAGTAATAAAGGTGGCGCTCGTACCTTTCTCACTGCTGTTGTCATGACACAAAGAACAACTGGCATCGCCATGACAACACACACAAACATCAGGGTCTGGTGTATGTATGTATGTGTGTGTGTCTGTGTGTGTGTGTGTGTGTGCAGGGTGTGTCTCAGCCGAAAAATATTCCGTCTAGTTATATACGTTCTGAATTATTCTCATTATATTTCAAACATACAGTTCATTCCTAATACAACCACACACACACACACACACACACAACACACACACACACACACACACACACACACACACACACACACACACACACACACACTACAGTGACACAGTGAAGACATCATAAGCGTGTAATTAAAATGATTTAACATATTTTCTCTGTGTGTGTGTGCGTGTGTGTGTGCGTGTGTGTGTGCGTGTGTGTGTGTGTGTGTGCGTGTGCGTGTGTGCGTGTGTGTGTGTGTGTGTGTGTGTGTGTGTGTGTGTGTGTGTGTGTGTGTGTGTGTGTGTGTGAAGGGGGGAAATGCCTTGGCTGTGATCCTGGTTGCGTGTGATGGTGAATTCAAAAAATTTCCAAACAAACACTCTGGAAACAATTAAGAGAAAGAAACGTGGAGAGACAGAAGGATAAAGAGGGCAGAAAACGAGGAAGAAAGAAAGAAAGACAGAAAGAAAGAAAATAAGAAAGAGGCAGAGACTGACAGAGCGAGATGAGGAGGAGAGAGACAAAAACAAACTTTGCTCGCAGGTTTTAAAGAAAACAATTACACTCTGCACGTATCAGGAGCAAATGACTTCCATGTCTCTCCGAGTGAAGACACACACACCTACACACTCTAACACACACACGTTCCATGAGTAATTAACGAAGACAGAGCGTGATGTCCATGACACGATATTCCCATATCACAGGAAATGATTATTCCCAGATCAGGCAGAGTGAGTGGAGCCATCAGCCTGAAGCTCTGGAGACACGTCAGCTCCAAGAAGCTGCAGACGCTCAGCTCTCCACCTGCTGCTGCTGCTGTTTCCACACAGCTCAGGGCCACAAACAGAGACACGCAGACACAGAGCGTAATAATCTGTAACATTTACATCTGAAAAACGGGCCTCACACCTGCGGCCTGGTTCTCCTTCGTCTGCAGGAATCTGATGAGGCGTGACATTGTTTTCTTTGTCCAGTGCACCCCCTCATAAATGAACGCGCATGCAAACAGCAATATTTAACAAAAGAATCCCCATGACTTGATTTGTCTCGATTCCAAAACACACACGCAAGTTAAGTTTATTATGGGTGTGATAAGCCTGAGGAGCCCTGTGAGAATCGCATGCGGAGAATCAAGAGCCAGCTGACAGATGAGACAAAGTGAGCGGCAACACCTACACAAGCTCAAACTTCATCAACAGAAAACACAGCACATCATTTATCTTGTTGCCAAATAAACATTTCTCTGACCACAACTTTGTGTGATGTTATCCATGTGAACGTAATTTGCGTGTGCTTGTCCATGTTCCCACCCCCGTCTCCCCAGCACCTGCAGAGGGGAGTTACATCATGTCCATCAGCAGAGCGGTTGGTCACGTCTAAACACTGGTGATGGATGCAGCAGCTAATCAGGACAGTGATCACACGAGCCCACATCAGCACAGACACCACGAGCCAGAACCTGACAGGTGGTTTACCGCTCCAGATCGGTGTGACCTGAGCAGCTGCCTGTCTGTGAAATTCAGTTTCCACGAAGAAGCCGAAGAAGACTGGACTTTGTTGTTGTGAAAATACAGATTATGTTTGACTCTGCAATGGAGGTTATGTTTTCACCTCTGTCTGTTAATTCGTTGATTTGTATGTACGTTTGTAAGCAAGATTACACAAGCCGGCCGAACGGATTGTCCATGAAACTTGGTGGAGGGATTTGGTGTGGATCAGGATCAGGGGGATGGATCCCCCAGGAACCCTGGCTGTCTCAGCGCCAACCAACTGTGCCAGTAATTCAAACAGGAAACTCTACCTCATACCACATTTCTGTTGCGCAAAACCGTGTGTGTTCTGCTACTGGAGTCGTCGGTCACAGCTAGACAACCTGGATAACTTAGCTTTAGCAAACTAATAGGTATGGGTGTGTGTTTGTGTTATGTTTATGTGTGTCTAAGCCCCTCCTCCCAGCACTGCGTTCTAAAGGGATTAATGTAATATGTAGTATAATACGTAATTAGCCAAAACTTAATCCAACAAGTGATCAGTATTAACTGTGTTTTCTATTATACCGTCTCCATCAACATGCTAAAAGCCTGCTGACATTGAAATCAGAGATTACTTCAAAACAGCCCAAGTCTGAAACTTCGAAAGCAGAAGACTCAACGTGAAGACTGCAATTTAAATGTGTCCCCCTCTGAATTGAACAAAACCATGCATCACTGTTATCTCCATCCACGAGAAAAGCCGAGCATAGACCGGTTATTCATCCATCCATCCTCTCATCCATTCACTCCTGCACTCGTAGAGACAATAGGCGGTTGTGTTTATGGTTTCTGTGGGACTTTCTCCCAGGCCCTTTGTGCAGCGGACTCAGGAAGCCTGTTCACTCTAATAAAGTTGAACAGGCTTGTTTGAGTCTCACAGGACCCTGAACACACGGGACGACAGTGGAGCAATGCTGACTTTCATTATCTCAAACTCCTATGACCTAATTATATCCAATCTAATCAGCGCTCTGTCCTCCGCTCTGTGGTTTTCATTGCAGACATGTGGGCGGATGATTGAGAGTGATGTTTTAAACATCTAAGAGTGGAGAAGTCTGACTCAGAAGAATTACCTAATTACACACCCATTGCTTTATTTGTACCTCGCAGACACAGTCACAGATGGTACAAATTTGAATTTAAAGTCTGTAAATGAAGATTTTCTTCGTACACAGGCTCCACAGTTTGAATCGTCAGAAAATCGGGTTTAATACAAATGTGTCTTCGCTCACACACATTCATCTCTGTGGCAACAGATTAATCGCTGACCCCGAACCTGAGGTCCTGACAGAAGCCGTCCGCGTTTGTAAACAGTATTAGGTCTCGTGGTTGCCATGGTGCCAGCACATGTAATCAGCGGCAAATGGAGTCAGTAACGTGCACATCATCATGTCATAGGCAGACTTTGTATGAATTGGCTCCATGATTATAACTATGAAAACACTCCTCAGTGTCTTTGGCTTACACCGTTTTCTCAGATTATACCTGAGGGAGCAGAATGTTCAGTTGTGTGAATGGATCATTCACATGTGGACATGCTGCTGTCTGAAACATAAAATATAATAAAAAAAATGTACTTTGTAAATTCAATTAGATATATATTTAGTTGAATTAAAAGATACAATTAATCATTAGTTTAACTGAAATTGAATTTATTATTGACTTAGATTAAATTTAATTAAATTAAATTCCACCTAGATACCTGGTCCGAGGCAGTAATGAAGTATATAGTTTGCAGTATAAAGTATAAATCATCAGTTATATGTGGCCCATACATAATGAAGAGGTTTTTTATCGGCTCATTGTGCGATGTATTAATTGTGTGATAATAATTTAAAGAGGTGTAAAGAATTGGTCTTTTTTTTAACATGATTTTCCCTGTAACTGTAACCCATGTTAACAACTAAATTCTTGATGGTTGAAATGTTTATGTTTTGAGTGTTTATTATAAGGCCTCAATAGCCTTGAAGTGAATACTTTACAGACGTGAGACTTGAATATCGTTAAATATCGGATCTTCGTTAGTCAATTTATACTAATAAGACCAACTCGTTTATTTAATCTAAAAATAAGATTATTACACTCGGTTAGATCTAGTTTTAAAACTCTTTGTTGACACACGCAGTGCGGTTTGTCTCCATTCCCTCACCGACTTCATATCTTTTCTCCAATCCTCTCACTCGCTTTCACATATTTCTGCCTGTATTTGAGACACGGAGCATCCAGCAGAGTCGGGTGGAGTAAGAACGGCGTTCCTGGAAGATAAATGATCAGGAATGTTAAAGGGGACATAGCATGCCCATTTTACCACAAGTTGATATGGTTCCTTGGGGTCTTAATGAAATGTCTGTAACATACTTTGGTCAAAATACCACAAGGATCATTTAAAACAGCACCCTTTTTACCCTGTATAAAACAGCCCTCCACAGAGCGACCTGTTTTGACTGCCTGTTCCTTTAAATGCTAATGAGCCAGCTCCCCCCTCCCCCCTCTCCCCCCATGATTTTAAACGATATAAATTACATATTTTATATGATATAAATTATCAAATATGCATCCCATACTTTGTATTCCCTTGTTGTCCTGGAGTTTTAATTTTCCCAATCACATAATTAAATGTCCCCTCTGCCCATCCACTACAAGCACACAAGCAGACAGACAGAGAGAAAAGAGAGGTGGGGGGGGCTGAAGACCATCATTTACCCCGAACCCCGACATTCAACGGGTACAACAACAAGCGGAGAAAGCAGAATCGCGGGCTGACCTTATATATACAGTCTATGGGGCTGACCAGCGGGAGAAATGCTCGTCCCGTGTGAACAGCCAGGCGGCTGCGTGCTGGAGAACGGCGCTGCGCTGCCTCGCAGCGGCACTTCAGCGTCCGGTGTACCGGCGTAACTACTGTAACCGGGCGGAACTACTGTAAGCGGAACTACTGTAACCCGGCATACAGTAGAGCTGAACACTGCGGAAGTCTTCCACACAGCTGGCAGTGTGGAAGACCGCTGCGAGGCAGCGCAGCGCCGTTCTCAGCGCGCAGCCGCCTGGCTGTTCACCGGGCGAGCATTTCTCCGCTGGTCAGCCCCATAGACTGTATATATAAGGTCAGCCCGCGATTCTGCTTTCTCCGCTTGTTGTTGTACCCGTTGAATGTCGGGGTTCGGGGTTACAGTAGCGCTGAACACTGCGGAAGTCCTCCACACTGTTGGCTGTGTGGCGCTGACACAAATTCCAGCTCACGCACGGGAGAGCGGCGGTCGCTCCCGAGCAGCTGCTGCAGCCTCCCAGTCCCAACGATCCAGACAAATGCCACATGTGAGTGAATCGCGGGCTGACCAGCGGAGAAATGCTCGTCCCGTGTGAACAGCCCGGCTGCGTGCAGGAACGGCGCTGCACTGCCTCGCAGCCTCCGGTGTAAACCCGGAAGTAACGAGTGTGGGGGGCGGGACGGGCGGGGGTGGGCCAAGACCATGTAGGAGACTTCCAGTGTATTGTTACGACACAATACCCAGGAAGCGCAATCCAGTCGCTCAAGCATGACGTTTCTGACTTAGAGGAACTATAACAAAGCGCGAGTGTTTTTCCCCAGAGTTTTTGGGTTGGTAGACATGCCAGATACCCACATTAACCTGTAGAAGCACTAACAAAGTGGAATTTGCATGCTATGTCCCCTTTAAATTACTCTGCGCAGGGAAGAGGAATTGCACGATGTGTCCTCAGCTCTCAGTATTAATGGGTCTGAGACATGTAACCCTCACATGCAACTCTCTGAGAAGGAGGGGTGGATGGTGAGATGAGGTTTAAGGAAGATAAAGAGATGTGCTTGAAAGAGCAAAGTGAATAAAGGGAGATCATCCACGGCAGGTCTTTGTGGAGGACCTGCAGGTGCTCAGAGGTCTGCTAGTAGATATAATCCCTGAATCTGCTCCGAGAGACCATTTATTACAGCATTTCAGAGAAATCTATTCACATTAAATATCTGTGAAAGAGCAGAACAGACAAGGTCAAACTGTCCTGACAGTGTTGAGGAACATTGTTGCATTTTCATTGCCAAAAAACAAATCAGATTTTTGAACGTTCTTAACAGTTTACATTCATATTTACGAGCTTATCTTCTTCCCGTCTGCCTTTGCAGCCAAATAGTTTCTTTTATTTGCACAACAAACTGTGAAAAAATTGTAACTTCATACAATCTATGACATAGACTGTATATGAAGATGGACTCATCTGCATCTCCACTGCCTCCCATGGTCGTTCACTGTCAAGCATCATTAATTGTGTGACTTCATCACAAACTCTTTCACTCACTCTGTCATGGGCAGTATGATATACATCGCTGGACCATGATACTCAAATGGGTGAATCACAGGCAGTGAGACTCAGTGGACTCATACTTGCACTTTAAGAATTTTATTAAGCAGAAAGATTAACCCACGTTTCCCACAAACTTGGACTCAAACTGACGCAAGTGTTTTCCTTCAAATTATTATGGCAACCTCTAATCAGGACATCACAAAAAATGTCAAGAGCAGAGATGTTTTTGCTCAGATTTAATAAAAGGGAAAGTCCTGAAAAGGGAATGAAACGAGTACAGATGTAAAACACCTTCAACTTTTATTCTGACAAACATCTGCTCAGGGGAACAAAAGGCATTCTAACCTGCACACACACACACATAAACACACACACACACGCACACACAGAGAGCACAGTGACAAGGAGAGTGGGTGAGTGGAGGTTAGGGAAACACAGAGAAATGAAAAGTGTCTTTGAAAGTAAACAAAGGCAGAATGATCGGGACCAGATTGGTGCAGATCAAACAGTAGTGTTGAAGTAGGAGGAGAGAGGCCTCTGATGGAGACATCAAACAGAACTAATGTAAACCACATATCAGACTGACATCACACACACACACACACACACACACACACACACACACACACACACACACACACACACACACACACACGCACACATCACACACGCACACACACACAGATAGACACACAGAGCATAAAAGTGCGAAACATACATTGAATCACACAGTCGCGCTCACAGACAGGTCCTGTCTGTTGTTCCTGCACTTTCAGACACATTTAACACTTAATAGAACAAACCCAGGTGCACACATCCTCTCTCTCACACACACAGACCCACACACAGACATCAAGAGCCAAGTGCTCAACGAATAGTTATACAAGACTGAATATTGTTTGATTTTTCTTTCCAGGAAATAAGAATTCTGAAAGCAAGAACCAAAATGTATCAGCGGGGGATGAGGCCAAAACCCAAAGCAAAACCAAATGAACCCTCAGAAGATATTTGATCAGGAGTTCATACTCATCAGGGTTGAATTACACGTGGATTAGGCGATAGATACTGCCTGAGAGGCGATGGCGTGTTATTGAACGTTGAGGGAGCCGCGATCGCTGCATAATTTTTCTCTGCGTGACCGTGATCTGTGATTTTAGATGGATGATCGAAAGGCATTGAAGGAGAATGCTCGGTCTGATGAGACTGTATCTATTGACTCCATCTCTATGTGAGTGGGGGTGTCTGTTGTATTACAGCAACACACGTCACTGTGGTGTGGGGGCATCCACAATGAATCAGCAGCACGGTAATCAATGTTCTCCAAAACAAAGGAGAGAGCCGAGTCTGAGAGAGCGAGGTCACAAACAGGTCAGCGACAGAACGGGCCGATGGCAGGAGGACAGGGAATATTTAAGCAGACGTTTGCAGTCAGCCAGGACACTTTATCCGCACAGGCAAATCCTGAGAAGTCCTGAGCAATTTTCCACAGCTTTTTCCATTACCTCTGATGTGCTGCTTCCAAGGAAAGAGCTTCCAATCAGGCGCTGGAGTGGTTCATTTCACATCAAAAAAATTGCACCCCTTTTTCTCAGTGACATAACTCAGTCAAACCTAAAAGTGCATGCATCGTACCGCCTGTCTCAGTGTAGTGAATGTCCAGGTAGCCTAAAGGGAAAATATAGCCTTTTTCAGACAGGAAAATGTCCAGACAATTGGGTCCAGACTTTTTCCAGAGTTTTTGTTTTTCACGTATAAAGAACGCAGCACGTCAAACGCGTTCACAACAACAGAAGAATCTCCGGATCGTTTAGGTAAGGGGTGGCACAGCGAGCAGGAGTTCTTTGTTTACGTGTTCTACGTGTATGGCACGTGCTTTTTTATCTTGAGATATTTGCATTATTTTTCTTTTTTCAGTTTTGGGTCTTTTGCATGTTAGAGACGTCATCAAAACTCCCACTAGGGGACCGGGGGGAGAAACTCCTGAGATTGTCCGTATCCTCTGACTCAAACGTTTGCGTTCTCACATACAAATACTTTGGATAACCAGAGGCCTGCGACATGCATTGACTGTATCATAAGCGAGTAAAAACCCAACAGAATCAAACCCAAATGAATTAGAAAATTGCATTAAGGTTTTTGCTCTGTGATGGAAAACCAGACAGTGTGTGTGTGTGTAAAGTAATATAAAGGGATACCCCCCAGTTTCTCGAGGCAGTGTTTATTCAAATCAGACTTTTTCCCAAAGCAAAAAAAAAAAATCACTGAATTATCTGATAAATATTCTGGTCAGAGCGTGTGCCGTTCTGCCAAGGAAGGTCGTTAACCTCTGCGGGTGAGCGATAACCAGTAGGCTCATTTTTCTCAGGCCGCTGGTCCCTCCTACTTTTCTAAAGCACTATTCATTAAAGCAAACAGCCTATTGAACACTGGCCTAATTAATTTGCTAAACAACAAAGGGGCGTGGTGTGTGTGTGTGTGTGTGTGTGTGTGTGTGTGTGTGTGCATGTGGGAGTTCGTGCTTGATTAATACCCCAACCAGGATCTTTATTTGTGTTCATATATA
>NC_061484.1:17403481-17410981 GCF_022539355.2 Hippoglossus stenolepis
TCACGGTGACTGCTCTACTTGAAAATGCATCTGCGTCATAATTATTATAATTTTTTCTGATGGTTACAAAAAATATTGTAACAGATGAGAGATTAATAATCCAGCCTGGTTTATTCTTAACTTCCCCTTTGTGTTCCCACTGGGCTCAAACAAACAAGAAGCAGTCCATCTTCAAACCTCACTACCTCATGTGGTAAACACCTCTTCCCCTCATACCTGTCTCAGTGCTTTTCATTTTGTCTACAACGCCGCCTCTTATTCTCCCTGTGCCTTCCCCCCCCTCAAAAATACATCAAAGTCTCTCCAAGTCCGATCCTCCTTTTTCCTCACAGCCGACAAAACAGGAAAACACTGCTACTGACCTCAAGGTGCCTCGAGGAGGAGCAGAGTGAGTGTGCGGGCATGTAACCTCACAGCAGGCCCCGTCATCTCTCACTGTAACGTCACGCCCACAGCAAGGTGATGGAGTGCACACATACACATTCCAGGGTTCACACACACACACACACACACACACACACACACACACACACACACACACACACACACACACACACACACACACACACACACACACACACACACACACACGCCAGTGACCAGTTTGTCAATAGGACCTGCCAACACCAGTCGACTTCAGCGCACGTCCTGAGGCAGCTCCAGATGTGAAAGACAGAAATGCGTGTTGGTCAGAACATTACAGTTGTTCAAACTAGAGCTACTGTACCTGGGGGGCAGGGTTGTGGTGGAGCATGTGGAGGTGGATGACGGATGCTGAACCAGCTCACCTCTGTCTCAGGACTCATCCATCTCGGGTGTGAATTTCAGATGCAGCATGTTGACTTGTCATTTCTGTCAGTTGTAGTTTTTGCGGTGTTGTGTTCAAGTGAAACATTTAACTTCATACAGTATGTAAAGAAATATTTTATTTGTAGGCTTTACCCAAAGCTAAATCTTTATGGTTTGCTTTATATATCACATTTCACATTAAGTAATAAAAAGTAAATACCAAACGGATGGTATTTATAGCACTTTTCAAGCACATTTCATTGCAGGGTTGCCATGGGGAAGATTTTCAGGTTAAGGTATGATTTATTAAACAACATTGCATTTAAACCTCCACCGGATTGTGGGTTTAAATGGTTTATATAAATGGTTTAATGAAATGTAATTATCAAATATGCGTTTGATAAATGCAAGAGAGGAGAAAGTAAAATCTAAGAGGATTAAATTACTTGAGATCACTCACACTGCACACTGCACATTATAACTGTTGTGGAACAGCTGTAAAGTCATTGTCTATTATATTTTGAACATGCTAGTTTGAGTCAATATGAGTTAAAAGTCATCAACCCAAAGTGAATTCATTATAATGACATGAGGGGTTTGGATAGAAGGCGGCTGATCCTCGACAGCAGGACTCTTTCTAACACGCTGCAAGGTGAAGCCTCTTCTCCTGTGGCTGCTGAGATGACATTCAACTCAAAGTTCTGCAGTGACAGCTGCTCAGCTTATTTAGCAGAGTCCTGTGAGATGTTTAATGCAGCTCGTGTGTCGTTGGACTGTAGAATTTGGACGGGACATGAATCTCCCGGCTGCTGTTGCGGCGTAGATCAGCGCTGTGTCAGGAGCTTTGTGATGGTTGGTTGAGATGCTGAGTTATGTGGAGAAGTGCTCCCCTGCAGGCAGCACTTTATGGGGTCACCTACTGTGCAGTGGTACTCTGCATACCTGGACGCACACTTACGCACATGATGTGTCTAACCTGGAGGCTTTCGGGGCTCCGTCACTGATGCAAACCAGATGATTAACAGGCTAATTATCCTGCTCTGTCTCCCCACTGAGACACACACAAACACATACACTCTCCATAATCCTCTATTTGACCCTCTTCCCTTTTCCCTCCTTTTCACCCACTCAGCTCTTCTACACATAATGCACACTAACACATCATCAACAACAGTGGATGAACAACAAAGTGAGGACCCACTCTTTCTAGTCATTATGACAAAAAAGAAACAACAATCTGCAGCAGTGGAACTTTTGTGTCCATACTGTGGAGGTCAAACATCAAAATTCTATAGATTACCTCAGGATTGATGGATGGCACGGTGGTGCTGTGGTTAGCACCATAAGCCTCACAGCAAGAAGGTTCCAGATTCAAATCTTGGCTCAGCGTGGGTCTCTCTGTGTGGAGTTTGTATGTTCTTCCCCTGTGTTTTGGGTTTTCTTGGGGTACTCTAAGCGTCCTCCCACAGTCCAAAGACATGCAGTTTGGAGGGATTGTAGACTCTGAATTGTCCTTAGGTACGAATGGTTATTTGTGTCTATTGACCCTACATGCTAATGACCTGTCCACGCTCTACAGGGATTGGTTCTAGCTCCCTCTGTGACCCCCAAGAGTAAAAGCGATATTGATAATGGATGGATGGACTTGGGGATTCAAGAGTCCTCTAACACTCCCAACCACTGGGTCAGGCACCTATGAGCCTTTGAATTTTTACTTTGGGTGTTGGTCTTCAAAAACACAGAACTTGCGAGCTCGTCTGTCATTAGGTAAAGACAGTTTTACTCCTTTCTTGAAGGATTTCTCTTTTTCCTTTCGGTACTGTCCACAGGAAATCATTGGTAGATCCTGGTGGACAGAGGAAATGTGCTGGACCAAGACAGGACCATTCAGGAGTATTGAGGTTGGGAGTTTCATCTTCAGGCAACTTGTTGTACATTGAAGTCCAGCGTGAAGAAGAAAAGCTAAATGCTATGAGAATTAGAGTGAATGTTGATGGCGAGGTGGCTCAGGGGGTCAGATGACTGTTTTGTATCCCCGAGGTTGTGGGTTTGATGTCTGTGGTGCAGCAAACTTTGAATTCTAGTATTTAAAGGAAAGTGTCTCAAACTCAAATGTCTTTTTCCAAACTAAACATTCAAATTACCTGGGAAACAAGTGCCTGACCAAATACCTCAGGGTTGTTGTGTTATTTATGAGGTGGTTTATAACATTGTATTCGCTGAGTCTCTGCTGATGCAGACGAGGGCCCGCGTTGGCTCTGATCTGTTTCTCCGCACTGCAGGTCCGCTTTGGGCTGAACTTAGAATAAATGTAAAAAATGACAAGTAGAGGACTTCCAGGATGTTCCTCCTTTTTTTCAGAGTCCAAAGTTGGTGAGTGTGCAATGATTGTGGGGGGGGGGGGGATAGGTATGCAAGCACTCACACACTCCTCCTCTCTGCCCTTTTCTCCTAATCCTTAAATTTACATTCCTCGGCTTAGAAAATAGAGCAATAATCTCATTTCAAATCAGAGTAGCCCGCTTTAAAATCTGTGGCAGCAGCGGATCATTAGATTCGCATTGCTGGAGTCATGTGCAGAAACCCTGCTAACCATAAGCATGTTACAGGAATCACCACTGATGACTATTGGCAAGAGCGGCCGCGGCTGGATGACAGTGCTTCACAGTGACATGGAAAAACAACACCAGAGGGTTTTTCCTTTTTTCTTCCACACAACTGCTGTCAACTAAACTCAGAGACAGACGGAGAAAATGATGTGAAAAAGAGAGAAAAAGGGGAGAAAGTTTGAGACTGGGTCAAAGCTGTATACCCTTGTCACATGTCATTAGTGTACCAGTTCCCCCACCGTAGCCTTGTCGCAGCTAACAGCTCGTCTGACACAAAAACAATGCAAGCACATGCACGACACACACACACACACACACACTGCGTCTTCGACCTCGGGTGCAGGAGAACACGTCAATAAAAAGGAAGTCAACGCGTCACAAACAAGTGTGTGTCGCAGGTTTGTCGGTTCACTGTGTCAGAAATCATCTGTTCACGTAAAACCGATCACAGACTTTCGCTGTTATACGTGGGGCAAAAAAATCAAGTATAGGAAAGAGTGATAAATGAAGAATTATGATGCACTTTTAAAGTATAGTGCAATGACAAAAAAGCATTTAATGAAAGAGTCAATATACAAACATTTTTAATAATTCAAGAAAAAAGCGTAAACATTTTTCCCTTGTACTTTACAACCCAAAAATATTGAATCCTTGAATCCTCACTTTTTTTTTTGCCTTAAAAGTCACCTTCATATTCCATCATAATCTATCTGCTAATTCCAGAAATCTCTGTCTGTCTGACTCTGGCTTCCTTATCTCGAGAACCGTTCATCTTATCAGCTTCACACTTGGCATGTGTATTGTTAAGGGCCCAACCAAGTGCAGCGGGTTTGGTGCGATTTGGACACATGATCGTTCAATGTTAATAAACGTTGAATAATCACTCAATCAGACAACAACAGTGCAAACAGCTCATTGTGCAGCAGTCGGTGATGCAGCCTCAGGTTCCTGTAGTCGGTCTTAACTCCCTGCCGCTTATTATGAGAAAGAAAACTGCAAACAGCATCACCACAGGCCAAACAAACAGCTCATTACAAACAGGCAGGTATTAGTCCACCTCTTAATCCACAATTAACTGAAGAAATAACTTATATTACATGTACAAATGTTAAACTTTTTAATTATGTGTGAATTGTTTTGCAACTTGTTTCACTGACCTGTGGATTCATTATATCCATCTTTAAACTTATATGTGCATAATGACATTTGTTTTACTGTCTCTTATATCTTCACTTATAATTTTCCTTTGTCTGTTTTATTATAAATCACACACACACACACACACACACACACACACACACACACACACACACACACACACACACACACACACACACACACACACACACACATTTAAAAGCAAGTGGATATTTTCAGGTCCAAATCAGTCAATCCTTAAGACGTAGACACTCCGACAGATGACATGTGTGTGTGTGTGTGTGTGTATGTGTGTGTGTAATAGACCTGTGGCTACTTTGATTGTGCTAAGTGGTATTTTGTGAGTGTTGATTGACTCACACTGGTCCACATTACTGTAACATGAATACATCTAACACAGTTCACCATCTGAACTGAAATTAGCATTATTTCCTCTTCATTATCCAATTTTTGGTGACCATTTATATTGTTTCAGTTTTGCCGATCACCGACTAGTTCTGAGTGGACATATATTTTCTGTTGAAATAAAGTAGTGCTTTGAACATTGCTGCCTGTTAATCAAGACAAACACTGTCACTTAAATCTCTGTCTAAAGCTCTGACAAGAACTGAGGTGAATTACACGTCAGTTATTAGAGCGCTGACAGAAAGTTGGCTCCAACACCACACAGCCCTCATCTGTCTGTGAAAGAAAGGTTTGTTTGACACTACAACCTTTTTCTTGTGTATTGTCGTTTTTTAAATTAATTGACTCAAGTGAATGTTTTCAATTAGTGTCATTCTGCACCTGAGGCATGAACAGAAAACCAACAGAAATGATATTTGGTTCCTTTTTAAAGAGTTTCTTTGACATTTTGTCCCTATTGGAAAATGACGACAGAGCCGTTTTCAGACATAAACTACAGAAAATGTCCGCAAAGTTGGGTCTGGACATTTTCTGGAGTTTGTCTTTCACATATGAAGAAAGAAGCAGGAGATTTTTCGAATCAGACGTCTGGGTAGAGCGCGCAGGAGGCAGGACGTATAAATTACGCTCTGGAAATCATGTGTTTGCAGCACATTAACACTGGCGTTGGCTTCTGTCATCAAAATCTCTCAAGTCTTGTCGTCTTTCCGAGTGAACATCATTGTCAGTGTCTTCTTTTAATCCTGCGATATTTATATTCTTTTAGTTTTTTTCCGTTGTGTGTCAGAATGTCTCAAAGCAGTTTATGAGACTGTCTTTCCAAGGAAAATAAGAAACAGTCATTTGAGCATTATGCACCACCAATTGGTTTACAGAACACTGACAAAACGGTAGTAATTATTAGAGGAGGAAAGGAAGAAGGGAGGGAAGATGTCTGAGTAGATGATTAAAAAGAAAACATCAGATGTTTGTTTCCTATTTCCAACCAACGGATTATATTGTTTTTCCTCAAGCGTGACCATAATTGTTCCTGACTGTAAACACATGTTTATTATCACACACATGACGACAAAGCCACCCTGACCTTAATCAAATAGTCATTTTGAAGCAAACCACAATGTTTTCCTGAACTTAAAGTAATTGTTTTAACCAAAAACATGATTTGTTATAACCTCACATCTTTTGTTTTCAAACCAAACCTTATCCATAGCATGGCGTTATTGAATCAGGAAAGAGATTTGTTCTTTAACAGTGTTTGTAGAAGTCACAGACACATAATATCATCCTGCTGTAAGACATTTGTTCTCAGGGGCAGTTACAAACTGTACTTTTGGTATTTTGGAGGAGTGACTGTCCTTTCCCTCACCTTGACTTTTGTTGCTGGAGCCTAACCACACGCAGGATGTCAGGATGCAAACCTCAGTGTCTGGTACCAGAACCCACTGACATGTGTGGGACATGTAAATCAAACCAGATGACAAGTGTAGGCCTCATATACAGGTGAGTTATTCCCACCATCACACACACTGCAACCACAATAACTCGGACAAATCATGCACACTGACATACGAACACACACACGCTCTCAACTGTGGAGCAAAGCTTCCTACAATGCACATTAAAATGAAACTTAAAACATGATTAAACATGGTGCGTTTAAAAAAGCAGAGTAGGGTTTCCCACCCGGTGGACTCCAGCCAAACCAAACGTTGGCTGAGGCCACATAACGTGTTGCACGTCTCTTAGTAAAATCGACGCTGACGTTTAGGGTTAATACCGCTTGTCAATGTGATTTCTGCAAATACGGCTTCACCGCTGAGTGCTCCAGCAGCTGTGTGTGCACATGTGCGTGTGCGTGGGTGTGTTTGATTGTGCCTGCGCAGTGGACTAGGGATGTCATTACAACTGAAGCCAGTCACATTGTCCGCACCTAGAGAGAAAGCCTTCCAGAGGTCGTGTGTGCGCAGCCGTCCAGAATGTAAGCGAAAACACCCGCTACCCACCCAGTGACCCCCACGCCGCACCCCTTCACCCCCACCCATCCAGTCCCAGCCCCGCCGGCCAGGTCTGAGGGTGTGAGAGCGAACAGATGAGTCACCGCAGGCGCGAGGGAGGAGAAGTGAGGGTGCTGTGAGGAAGGTCTGGAGACACTGGAGACCGCTCAGGATTCAGCCCTCACACAAACACACGCTCACAAATACAAACACTGACCCGCAGCCATTTTGTGTTGCATGACAACGGGCCACCTGGCAACCACACACGCCATCGCCCAGGTCAGTGGTCAACTCAGTGACGGCAGACATCTGGGGTTTGGGCCGGCTGGATGACGACAGCCAGTGAGACACTTCATACAACTTCTGCCAGGAGAAAGTGTGTGTGTGTGTGTGTGTGAGAGAGATGATTGCATGGCTTCATTCATTAATAGACCAACCGTAAGTGATGCCAAAACATTGCATCCATAATTAACAACATGAAGAATATACGTTGTGAATCTCCTCTTCTCTCCTGGTGATTTCTCTGACTGCTCGCTGGCTGGGGG
>NC_061484.1:17413481-17515981 GCF_022539355.2 Hippoglossus stenolepis
TTCGAGGTTTCTCTTGTGTGTATGTTTGAGAGTGCGAGTGAGTGAGAGCGTGTTTCTGTTCCTGCTCGTTTGTTCTCTTTTTGAAGTAGCCAATAAGTGAATGTGTGTCTGTTTCCACACAGGGTCATGTCTAAAAATAAAGACAGGTTTTTCTAAGTTTGGCAATAGGAAAATGACACAGGAAGGATAGTTAATGTCAGTGGTAAAAACTATAAGGCTAATCTTTTTCACAAAAGCACTGTTGCCTTTCAGCAAGAAGGTTCCCGGTTTCGAATCTGAAAATAACTGTTTCTGTTTGCTTGACCTGTGTGTAACACCTGTAACCGGTGAAATAGATCATCTTTCCCCGAAGAATCTATGCCTCAGATCCTGGGGTTAGTATCTTAGATATCAATATCTAGAGTTCTTTAAAATATCTTGGGGTTGATTTGCTCCTGAGCTACTTCAGAATTATGTTTTGTCATTAGTGAGTCCTCCTCCAACTGTTCTACATAATACTGTTACTTTTGTGGTTTGAATGAACTCTATGGCGCAGAGTGAAGTTATCCTACCTGGATTATCTGCAATAAAGCAGTTGTGTTTCCATGATCAACTGGATTCGTTTTTTATGCACCTATAGTCAATGTTTTTCATAAAATGGAACTTCATTTGCTCTTAGATAATCGTTTCCACTCAGAATTCTTCACGACAAACCAGAAAGAAACCAGAAAAAGTGGAATATGGAAACAAAGTCCTTCTGGTTAGAAAAGGTAAAGAGTAAAGTCTTCTAAACCAAGTTAAAAGTTATATATACACACACACGACTCCTCCGGCCTCCCTTCGACCACAACTCCCCCCCTTGCTTCGTGTTCTCAGCAGGATATTGCAAAGCCTATTAAGGGGCCTGTAAACACACAGGACAAAGCAGAACTGAATAAAGTTACCCTGAGAACATGAGCGCCAATAAAAAAGCAAACCAGCCACAACCATTAACCCAGACATTGCTGTAGCATGTTACCAAACCAGCTAGTAATAGCAACATGGCCAATTAAATTCGATAATATCACGAACAGCACGTTGACTAAAGACATCATGTCCACTGTAGACAGTCAGCAAGGAAAACATTTATTTAACAGTATCATCCCATCAAGTAACTTATACAAGTAGGAGAAGATAAAGCCAGTTCTGAGCCAGTCAGCAGCTCGGAGGAATCTCAAAGTCGGAAAAGCCAGAAAAATATTGACTCGGGTCTTATCTCTGTCTTTGCTGGAGGCCTTTTCAGCCAGAGAACGAGGCTTCTTTGATGGAGGAAGGCCTGGGAGGTCGCTGTCAACTGAGCACTACTGTACTCTGCCACTACTTTCTACTTTCCATCACCTCCATCTCAGTCCGTCTGTAACGTCTGTGAAGGATTGCATGGGAGAGCCACACATCTCTTTTTCTACAAGTGCAGTCCCCATTCTAAACCGCTCTGTTTGGAATGAGCTGTTTGTTTGGCCTGTGGTGAGGCTGGTTGCCGCTTTCTTTCTGAAAACTGCAAAAGTGACTTGCAGTAATTGAGCCGCGACAAGTAAAAACCGACTCTGTGACTCGAGCTGCAGAACCCTGAAGCCGCGCCGCTGGAGAATCAGTTGCTGCCATTGTCGTGAAAATCATCAGGGAGCTGGAAGTCAGTCAGAGTTGGGGGTGCTGCGATCACGTCAATGCTTATTCCTGTTCATTTGAATGACCTTGGTTTTAGGGCCTCAGAGATTCTTTACTATTACCAACAAAAATCCACAATCTTTTCAGTTAACGTGGACCGTTATCTATGTCCATTGGTCCATAAAATAGGCTCCACAGAAAATACAATGAAATTAAATGAAATATTATTAATATTTAAAAAATGGGTTGATGTGAGACCTGCTGTTGTGCTACTCTCAAAATGTCCCTGTGGAAAATTTTATGAAAGTTTCTTTAATTCATTTTAGAAAACTCTTTTGCCTTGCAGTTGCTTTCCCTCACCAGTGGAGGATGGTGCAGCAGCCTCACCACCAGCTTATTTGACATCGTGATCGAAATATACACTGATGAATCCCAGCCACCACTGCTCCAGAGTGCTGGTCGCCTGTTTACTTAAAGTTGATCTAAATGGTGTTTCCAAACTGCACTTCCTTGGGCCCTTAACAATACACATGCCAAGCCGATAAGATGAACAGTTCTTGAGATATGCGATCTACAGGCAGGCAGACAGACAGACAGAGATTTCAGGAATTATTTGATTGATTTATCTACTATGACAGGTTGTGTTCCGACAGTTCGAACCACACAAAAGTTGGTTCGACTCCTTTTTTATAACTTTAATGATCTTGTGCTTTCTCAAAAATAATAACAATAAAAAAAACAGTATGACAGAGGGCGTGACAAAGTGTCGTATTGTGCTCTCTGAATGTAAGAAAGGTTACGACTGCTTCATTAACAAGAACAGCTGAATGTTAACACTGTTGTTAATGGCGAGTCTCATTACGCGCTGCCTGCACTGTCCTCTCTGCTCACACTCATCCTCAGTGCTTCTTCATTTTGATGCCACGGCTAGAAATAGCACATAAAGTAAGCTGGTGGAAATGCCACAGGCGACAGCTTATGACAAAGCTGAGACTACATGAAGCTATTAGCGAGCTTGCCAAAGAGTCATTAGCGAGCGGCAAAGTTTTCGCTAAGTATGACCAGACAGAGGTAATCTCGCTGTGGCTGTAAAACTGTTTCTTTTTCCCTGTGCCTGTCAAAAGTGTTCCTGGAAAGTGAGAGAGAAGTAAAACCTGCATGGATTTCTGTAGTGTCTGGTCAAATAAAAATAGAACCGCGGGAGAAACAATTTGCCCAATGTAGTAGATGATAAGTGTGTGTGCTTGTGCGTGTGTGTGTGTGTGTGTGTGTGTGTGTGTGTGTGTGTGTGTGTGTGTGTGTGTGTGTGTGTGTGTGTGTGTGTGTGTGTGTGTGTGTATGTGTGTGTGTGAGTGTGCGTGTGTGTGCGTGCGTGTGTGTGTGTGAAAAAGACTTATTGGTGCCACATGTATGAATAACGGCCGGCGGTTTTGTCACCAAGCGTGTGAAGCATCACATTGTGGCGACACATCTCTGTGACAGCTCCCAGCACAAACGCCGCAGCGGGACTTTGACAGTGATAACTACTGACAAGGAGAGGGAGAGGAGAAAGGCAGGAAAGGGTAGGACACTTGTAGATAGCCGCTGTGACGCTGACTTCGCGGCTTCACACGGCGCTTTGAGCAGGACCCTCTGACAATGCAACTGCACCGAAGAAGGGGGAACTCTGAGAATCTAAGAATCTGCTCGCTGCTTGGTTCAAAAATCCGATTCTGAGCATACGCTGCCATTCAGAGGCAGTAAATATGGATTCATTTAACCTTTGCCCCAGTTTTATGTGCGTGCGCTCAATTTTAGGTTCTGTTTATGTGCATATGGGCAACTGTGACCTTTTTGTCTGATGTTGCAAACAGCCGAGCTTGTCTCCAATGTCTCATCCGTGAAGTCCTGTAAAAATCCATTTACTGTCTTAATAAAGAGCCCCTCGTTGGGTTCACCTCTAAGGGCAAACTCATATAAAACACACACACACAATATGGTGACAGTAAGATTGAACGTGGTATCAGCCACATCACAGGCTCCAGAGAAGGTCCCTCTATCCAGGTTATGAAGCAGGAGGGTCTCATTGTTCATCTTTACAGCTGTCAGTTAGCAGACGAGGCCCAATGCATGCGTCAGCCTTTCCTTTAATAGGCAACACAGCCTCTCTATACAGCCATTGATTTACGCCCTCCGTCCTCGCTACAGCTCCAATATCACCCAGAGGTTTGATCAGCGCACGTTAGATCAAATTTACCCCGGTTGTGCGTGTGTGTACTGAAAAATGAAGGCGAATGGAGATTAGGAACACAGAGGACCACTGTGTTGTGCGTTGCTGCGTGTGATCGCTCACCTACACCTCAGTGCATTCGTGGCTCTTTATCCGTTTGGCGTGCAGCAGTAAATTGAGCAGCTGTATTGTATCCTGTGAAGAAAAGAGGCCCATTTGTATAAATTTGGCTTGTGGAGGGGATTGGCTCTCGAATGCGCCCCTCGCGTAGCTGATTTGATTACACGGATATCTGTTGCCCTGCCTCAGCAGATAAAACAGGCCTCCGTCAACAGAAGAAGTCAACATGCCCCCACAACACTTCAAACAAAACTTCATGTATTAGCACACAAGTCAGTGGTGAAAGAGCGTTCATGCAGAAAACCTATTTATGTGTCTTGGATGTATCTGGGTTTATGTGCTTCTGTTGATCAGGTTTAAGTGTTTGACAAAGACTTTTCTCTCTGCTCTTCAATTCAAGGCTGTTTGGTTCTCTTGAGGATTTAAAGGTCTTAGTAGTACATTCGTTCTTTCTATGTGTTGATGTTTAACTCTAGTATTTATTCCTCTATTTTGATTTTAGCTTATTTATTTAATCTGTTCTGCTGTGTTTTTGCTGTAGTCTTATCTCCGATTAATTTTTGCCCTTTAAAAATCATAGTTGTTTATCAGTGATGTGTCTACTACCCTTTGTTACCTCTACCAAGGTCGTTATGTTGTCGTCTGTGATTGTTTGTCTGTGTGTTAACAGGATTTTGGACACAATTTCGTGGAAGGCTATGCAGGGTTTCCTCTAAAAAAAACTCTAGAACTTAATAGTCTTTAACGTGGTAATATATAATGCACGAGGCTTTAAATACATTTAGGTAGGTCTTATTTATGTTAACACTACGTCCAAGGTGCTTTCAAATCCGTTATAGTTTGGTGTCATGCATAGTTTGGAATGTCTCCATGTGTTGTAGTTCTCTCTCCACAATACAGATATTATCATGCTGTAATAAAACTACAAACAAACGTGAAACTGACAACTGATTGGCTTCAAAACACCCTGGTCAGAATTGATCTCAGTACACTCGGCTTGGATGGATGGATGGATGGATGGATGGATGGATGGATGGATGGATGGATGGAATATTCTGATTTATAATCTACTGAATAGTAGTCGAGTGGTTTATTTCCTTGTTTACACACTGGCCAGCTGTCAAATTTCTCCAGAGGTTTCTCTCCTGTGTTTTTCTCTATGTTTTCTTAGTAAATGAAAAATGTTAAAACTCAGAGGACTTTATGGAAAACATATATAGTTGTTTACTTTCTCTGTCTCCCATTTTCCTCTTAAAAATACTGACTACTGCTCAACCACTCGTCCCTGGATATCCTTCCGTCGATCACTCTTTCCTTCAGGTCCAGTTGTTCCAGACCCATTTTTTCTATCTGTGGTTGAAATGTAATGCCTGTCAGGAGAGAACGCTAGCTGGCCGAAAACTGGGCCCCTACACACACACACACACACAGACATACACACTAGCAAATATCCATTTAAACCATACAATCTAGCACACAAACAGGACTAAGTGAACACACATTACACAACCCACCTGCAACCTCTTCAATATAAACCTCCCACAGTTCTCCTATTCCTCTCCCAAACCACGAGGCCCCCAAGTCCCCAAAACCTCTTGTTCTTTAAGCTCCAATAATCGTCTTCCACTTCAATTTCCATGTTTTTACACTCAAATTTGACGTGTAGTTTTTCTGGATGCTAATACAACCTGACATCCATCCATAAGCAGAGGATATATTGTACAGTGACTGATATAGAGGATAAAATCTCTAAATATGTAATGCTAATATCTCTGCAACTGATGTCATTTATTAGTGTGTGTGTGTGTGTGTGTGTGTGTGTGTGTGTGTGTGTGTGTGTGTGTGTGTGTGTGTGTGTGTGTGTGTGTGTGTGATTCTTCCCTGAGGCTGACAGCAGTTAACTTTGTGTTGTCGGTCAATTTCTCCGCCATCTTCTTTCTCCTGGTTCTCATAAAAACAAATGAACACAACTCTTCATTTTCATTGGTCCCAAAAAAAAAACACAACTGTTATTAATGATGCTTTATTTATATTTGTTGTGCCATCCACTGCCTTTGGAGCAAACTATTCATTTCAGTCAATAGTTTCAATTCTAGTATTTGATCAAAGGCCTGGATGAATTTATAGTGGCACAACATATCTTTAACAATGTTTTTTCTCTCATATTGTTAGAGATGATTTCTCTGCTCTGGGGAGACAATGACCAAGTTGAAGTATGTGACCCGGAGTGCTTTGTCGACCTACTGAAAGAGATGCAGATGATGATCAGTTTGAGAGAATTACCACCAGACAAATTCCCCGGCATCCGTTCATCACGATGAGCCACTTTGAGGGTCCACAGGGTTTGGCGAAAAAAAGAAAAATGAATGCAGAGTGTGGCAACAGGTTGGTGTTTGAATTATCTCCCTTTCTCGATCTTTTTATATTGTAGAAGAATAGTTGTTTTTCAAGAGTGCAATTGGAGGAATGATAAAACCCTCATTAACTATCGAGCTGCAGCCAAGTGCATTTTACGATTTACATTTTTTGAAATGTCAAACCATTGCTTCAAGATCGAGAGCTAAACTATTTTATACATTACAGACCAGACGACTCCCAAGCCAAGATAAGAAGGACTGAACAACTGGCAGCCGCTCGAAAAGGCACAAGATGCAGGTTCCTGTCTGCTGTGGTACGGTTCTTAAGTATCACATATAAAACCTCAGTGAAAGGATCCAAACCATCGGACACACACACACACACAGTATCTGCTATGTCTTCATTGTAGATGAGGTTTGTTTATGTGTGTGTGTGTGTGTGTGTGTGTGTGTGTGTGTGTGTGTGTGTGTGTGTGTGTGTGTGTGTGTGTGTGTGTGTGTGTGTGTGTGTGTGTGTAAACACTGTATTTGGGAGAGAGCTCTTGCTGATGATGGGGAGATGAGATTTTTGCGATGGTTTTAAATTCCTAGCTTAAAATGACATCTTATTTATGGCCACATAACTACGGTGACATGATTGGAATGGATTAGGGTGAATATGTGTATGCCTGCTTGTGCATGTATCATGAGTGTGTGTGTGTCTGTGTGTACGTGTGTGTGTGTGTAGCCCTGATTGCTTTTGGTAGCATTATTAACCTCACCGGTCAGCAGCAGTAAATGAAATGTCAAACATCATATCAGCTTGGCGGAAGATATTCTCTCGTTCCGTCCCCAACACATACACACTCGGTCTCTACTTGACAGCAGAAATTAGCACTCCTCATGTAGAGGACACGTAAGCAGCAATACACTGATAAGACACTCTGAATAGCAATGAAATGACAATTCCCACATAATCCCAGTCTCCAGCTGCGCAGATTGATATGTAAATGAAGGTAAATGAATCTCATCCCAGAGACCTGACCCCACCAGGCTGGTCCTCGTCGGGCCGTCAATCAGCAGCCTCATCGGCAGCAGCACAAGAGCGATAGCAGCAAAGCATACCTAAATGGTCCTATCAATCCCATCATACCCCGCATATGTATCCCTGTGGATTAGGCCTGAAACCTGCATCTATCATTATTGTGCTCTGATACTGCCATTAGAGTTTATTTTCCCCCCTTTGCGGCTTCCCTCGCTATCCTCCCGCCTGAGGAAAGAATGTGAAATCGCTTTCCATTCGGCGGAGAAAGGAAAACAGGATTTTTCTCACAGGGTGTGGAGCTGGAAGACGGCGCTTCCACTGAGCAGCGCTGAGGGTTGTGTTCTGACCACAGCCCGGACTATCGTAAGAAGAGATCTTGTTTGAACAGTTTGTGGCAAATTAGGGAAGAATTAGGCTTCGTATGGTGAATCATTTTGAGGAAATGTTTGATTAGGAATTGTTCTTCTCAAAAACACAGTTAACAATAATAATAATAACTATATTTGTGTGGCACTTTTCAATCCAAGTAACAGTTACATTGACTTCCTGGAGCGTTACTCTAACCGAACCATAATTACTAATTGCATAAATCTAAACCTTAACCTTAAAACATACTCACTCTAAAATGTAATGATTTATATTATGGGGACTTGCTTTTTGTCCCCATAAGGAAGTCTCCATAATGTAACTGTTTAAACAGACTTTGGTCCCCACAATATGAGTAATAACTGGACAACACACACATTGTATTGTGTGTATAGTGTATATAAACTTATATATATTTGGTCTTATCATACATCTGGCAGAAGGGCTACATGAGAAAATGTCTCTGCTGTTTGGAAAGATCTCATTTTGCCATCACCATTACTGAGGGGCGATAACAGCAGAAAGCCCAGACTGAGGCCACATTCAGACTGATGTTAGTCATATGTCTCAAAGTGCAGCCTCCTCATTTATTTAGTGTCGTGCAGAGGAGCAGCAAGATCAAGATGCCGGAGCCCGGAACAACACACGAGGGACCAAAAGAACCAAGTTGTGAGTTACAAAGCTTCTTGTATAAATGTGCAAACTTGTGCTTGATAAAATGGTTTTTAATAAGGTCAAGAAAAAGCTTTACATTTAAAAAAAAAGTTATCTTTGAGGAAGTTTCAACTTTTTCAAAAAGGAAACAAAGTAGATAAAAGGACAAGATGGAAATTAAAACCTACATGAGAAAAGCAACAACACAAAATGGTCAATGAGACAAGAAGGACAGCAGCCTCAAACTTTTAGAAGCATGCACCTTGGTCTGCTGACCCTCACGCTGGCCCCTGCATCTATGATCCCTGAGATACTTTTGGTGAACTGGAGGCTTGGAATCAGGCCACAGAGAGCATGAAATAGGCTTTTATCATAATCACGGCCTCCGGTCTTTTGTGGTAGCCACTGCAGAAAATCCCCACCCTGCATCCAACTCGGTGCTCTGCCTCCGGATCCTCCACGAGCTCCTTTGTAGTTTCGCTAACAGAGCAGAAGAAGTGTAGCAATCATGTAACAATCACGTGGAACGACGCAGGCCCCGTATCCGTTTGCAGGATCGCAACGGAGCTGCCAGGCTCCTATCAGCGCGCCGCCGAGTCGAGTGTGGCCTCGCAGGGTTCACGCGGAGACGTGAAGCAGACTGAAACATACTTATGGAAGAACTGAAAGAACAGGTTCTGTTTCATCTGGAATCATCTCAGCTGGTAGATTACTAACAGGTGTTTACACAAGGCTTCAACACAGAAACTCTACACACACACACACACACACACCCCTTCTTCTACTGCTACCTCCTCCTCAAGTGTGTATGTGTGTGTGGCATGTGTGTGTTCCTGTATTTCTGAATGTGAAATCAGATTAAACTTGAGGAGAGGGGTGGTGGTGGTGGTGGTGGGGAGGGGTTAGCTGCAAGTGCTCTGTTACGCTCGCTTTACTCCGAGGTATGTGTGTGTGTGTGTGTGTGTGTGGGTTCAGCCGTTTTCGTTACCTCTTTAGGACCTTCTCCAGCATAAACACTGACCTTGTCAGAACCAGGGAACCTTATGGGGACCAAAGCCTGGTCCCAAAGAGGTCAAATGTGATTTCTGAGCTCCTGGTTACAGTTAGGGGTGTGGTTAAGATCTGGCTTGGTCATGAATTGGTCAGGGTTAAGTTTAGGAATAGATTTTTGGTTAGGCTGTCCACAAAGAATGGAAGTCAATGCAAAGTTCTAATTAGATAGCAACACAAATGTGTTAGTGTGTGTGTTTGTGTGTAGGTATGTGTGTGTCCATGGGGGGTGGAGTGGGGGCTGGAATTACGGTTCTTGATTCTCAGGTATTTAACCCGGGGCTGTTCTTGCACAGGTTTCACTATGTATATGTGTGCATCTACATGCATGTGTGTGTGTGTGTGTGTAAGGATAGCTGCATGAAAGTGTGTGTGTGTGTGTGTGTGTGTGTGTGTGTGTGTGTGTGTGTGTGTGTGTGTGTGTGTGTGTGTGTGTGTGTGTGTGTGCGCGCGTGCACGTGTGTGCTTCTGTAAACTAAAAGCCCACCTGCTGATGGCCGTGATAAGAAGCCTCTGGGGCTCTGTCTCCTATTACATCCATAACATCCACAGGTTGGAAAGAAAATTACCAGAACACGACCACAAAACGATCAGAACACTGAACAACTGTAATTACATGTTCGTATCAAGTCGTCAGGTGATTTATGTGAACAAATTCCTTCTTCTCCGAGGGACTGCGAGGGTTATTGGCAAATGAGAAAATCATTTTATGGGACTGAAGTGTCTGGGAAACGTTTCTGCGCTCCCATGTGGCTCGAACAAAGCGAATACTGGCTTACAGTGCCAGTTTGAGATACAGCAGCAGTGACAGCAGAGAAAACAATATCAAAGTAGAGGTTGGTCATTTGCCCGGATCCCCACAGAGCGGCTCAGCTCAGCAGTTGAGGCGGTCGTTTAAAAAAAAAAAACGCTTGGAAAAGTTGAGCAACAATTTGAGGCCTAATTAACTGTTATAAAACATGCTCATATTTGCATGACATGTGGGCATTTTCACGCTTTCTGACTAGCTTTGCAAAATGGAAACACAAAACTCAACTGTAACCACAAATTAACTGGAGAAGAAGACAAAAGGCGACGGCAACACAAAACAATGTGATGTCATATTACCAGTGTTTATGGTGCCTCTCTTCATGCAGGGAGGTCGTGTGATTTTTATACAAACCACAAGAGAACAAATGTTAAAAGTTTGAAAGCTTAAGTTTGCCAAAGTCTAAGACATTGAATCTGGGTTTTATCATGAGAGGTTTGGAGAAATCCACTGCCTAGACAAATACTCTTTAAAGAGATACTACAAACTTAAATGGTTTTTTTTTAGCCCAAAACCAAATTACATGACTGTATTATATGACACATTTAATGCTGGTTTTAATATCACGTTTATTATGAAATGTATGAAAAACCTTGATTTATGGGTTGAACATGGCTCATAATGCCACCAAGTGCTTCAAACCATCTTGGACTTTGCAGAGTCACTGTTTGCGTAGAGTCAACCGCTTCCTTTGGTCATGACATTTCTATTTATGAAGAAGTTAACAACCGCTAATCACAGGCGGGCAGCCCCCTGCCACCAGTGACTGAAACTAGACCCCTAAACCACAACACTGTCGACCATTCAGAGACACCCCCCCATCCTCTCCTGGCCCTCCATGTCCCCAGACCCAATTGTCTCACAAACACACTTTTGCGACGGAAATGTCGGGGCTTCTCAACTCCGGAGTTTCCCGACGGCCAAGACCATGGCACAGGTGGACGTGGCCGTGTGGTGAGAAGCCGTCAGTGTGCTGCTACCAGAGCCGTCACAGCTTGACACCTTGGCCGGAAATAACTTAGCTTTTTCAAACCAATTGTAATGTTGTATGTGTGTGTATATGTGTTTACGATGTGTGTGTGTGTGTGTGTGTGTGAGGGAGAGAGAGAGATGGGGGTGAGCTTGGTGTTTCTGAGTGCCACCGCCTAGCCTATAGTAAACTAACATCATTTACTCTTACTTCATTTACCTATGCACTAAGCTTGTGTGTGTGTGTTTGTGTTTGTGTTTGTGTGTGTGTGTGTGTGTGTGTGTGTGTGTGTGTGTGTGTGTGTGTGTGTGTGTGTGTGTGTGTGTGTGTGTGTGTGTGTGTGTGTGTGAGACCCAGTCGCCACAGGTGCACGTGTGTTAACTGGCTCTTTTGTCACAACTTTAACAGGATGCGTCCGTCAATACAGAGGAAATTACCACTTGAAGAATGAGAGGAATCTGTGTCCTTACAAAGAAGAGGGCAAGGCAGGCAGACAGACAAAGATAGACGTGACTTCTCCTTCATATTTTCAGCTCTGTCATTTCGATGACTTGACGTTTCTTATTTCCAGACGTTGAATCTGTGTCTGTAGAAAGCCCAAATTGTGACATTGTGAAAACATTTCCCAGACATCCAGCTTGTATTTGAGGATCGCGTTACAGGAAATTTCCCCTCACACAGAGAGTGAGGTTATGACACACGAGAGATCGGTGCCAGTCCAGAACCATAATTTGAACACACCCCTTCTCCAGCCATGCACAACCCTGTTACATTTTTTCCATTGGAAAAAATGAAAATGACAAATGTGTGATAAATCTGACCATATCATTCATGTTTTTGTTTACTTGAACGTATGTTGAGGACACAGGAAAAGAAATAATGGGTGACTTACGAAACACACACAACTCCAAATGATAATGATCATAATAGTCATAATAACTATTATTATTATTAGTGATCTGATTATGTGTTCTGCAGATATGTTGTAACTCAATATAAAACTGAAAAAGTGTAGCTTCAGGCAGGAGCATAACGTTTTCCTGCAAATATGATTGGAAATAAAATTCATGTTGAAGTTAGAATGGACAAGTGTGAGTGGAAAGTTTAATCATTGAAAAAAAAACATATTTTCCGGCCGTGCAGCCACCCTGTCTCCCAGACATTATGTTTATAGACCGCTAATTTGGACCAGAAACAATGCGAAGGGAATGTAATCCTGTCCGATTATGATTTTTATTATGATAAGGAAATGTTGTCAATGAACACGTTGTATCTGCCAAGTTAGCAAAATGTTCGGAGCGTTTCTGCAAAACAATCATAATGTACAGTTTTTCATTCCTTTTCTCAACCATGTCTGGTTATGCAACACAGCATCTTCTCATAGCAGCTTAAGCCTGATGTATGGTTTAGTATGATTCTGTTCAGGCACTTGGTAACGGAAAGATTGTGTTATTGGTTTTCGCTTGGTTTTCAGAGCCAGAGCACTTCTGCTGCCTGAACGTCACCACACAGGACTCAGCTGGTGTGTCCCCAACATGCGAAAAAGTCCAGGTACCAAGAAATGATTGGAAAAGTAATGAGGTTTGAATAATGACGTTGTCTGGGTAGAGCTCAGTTTAGGAATACTGAGTCACAAAGACTTGACATGCTTGTTGGTAAAACCTATAATGTCAACAACTTATATATTTACCTCGAGCAAATCGTTTCTCCAAGTTCTCCAGCTTCCTCCCACAGTCCAAAGACATGTTGCTTAGGTTAAATGGAGATTCGAACGTGAGTATGAATGGTTGTTTGTCTCTGTAGGTCAGTCCTGCTGTTAGGGTGTACTCCACCTCTCATCCAATGTCGGCTATTGGCTCCAGGGTGGATGGACGGATGGACGGATGGATGGATAGAGGGATCGATGGATCTTCTAAAAAAATACAAATACAGAGAATCATTGCAAATAACACATATAGGGAGTAAGTGAGTATTAATGGGGTGATCAAACAGTTTTTATTGACAAAATTGTCACGGCTCAGGCCGTTACTCCTGTGTTTCCCTATTTTCTTTATTCCCCCCCCTGTCTCCTCCTTCCCTGTGTGTGTCTGTGTGTGTGTGTGGCAGTCCTGGCACCTGGCACATATTCCACACCGGGTTTCAATCTCCCAATCAGCAGCCCTACAAGAACCCAGAATCCATTCATCGCCAGATTGTTCAGTCTCCTAAGTGGTACACACTCTCGGCCGATCTACATGTGTTGACATGTAGATCGGCTTGTAGATTGGATTCTTTTTGTATGCTTCTCGTGAAACCATCCAACGCTATTTCCCTTCTGTGCCTCAGGATCGACAGAGCCAACCTGCCTGTTCTCCAGCTCACAGGATCATCTGCTCAGTCTCAGCCTGTTATCTGTCTGCCTCAGCTCTTCATTAAAAGACTCATTTTTTTCACTCACAAACCCATGCGTCTCTGTGTCTGCTTTCGGGTCCAGTTCAAAAACGAAATGTAACAAAAATAATCTGAACACAACTTTCCTCCAAGATTTCAACAGCATCTCGTGGTCTTCACCAGCAAATGGACCTGTGCTCGGAGGTCATGGAGACAGTAAGTATGGACAAACGATAACTAGTGGTTGTAAGGGAGGATCCTTAGTGTCTGCCTACTTGGTCTTTTCTCGAAAACCTATCAATGTTTCTGAGTCCTTACGAGTCAAGACAATACTCGTCTAGACACTCACACTAACACATTTAGTGTTAAAAGGCATCAGTGTAGCTGCGTTCAGGCCGGTTTTCAAGCCACTAAAACTGAGAACTATGGAAACGCTGCTGGCCCCGTTTTGGTTTGAAAGCTCTGGGGCTGTGTGTTGGTTTGGACGGGCGTTAAATGGAAAACTTTGGAAACAACCACTCGCATATGCTTTATTATCACTTGACAACCAGCAGTAAATATAAGTCAGTCAGTAACATGTGAGCGCTCATGTTATATTCGTTTTCAGGTGTGTTAGTGTGGATGGACATTACTTCTGAAATAGGTAAAATACTCGTCAGATCAGTCTCTTGTCCAGGTCTTGGTGTTACCACAGCTGGTGGATGTATTTTCTTGTATCACTCCAGCTTCACTAGTTTGAGTGTATTGCTGTCTTTAAGATTATTTCATCAAAATACTTTTTCTAAAATAAGGATTAATCTTTCAACCTTATTTCTATCTGTTTTTTTAGCTGTCAGCACAGATTTTAGACAGATAATAAATGTGTCGGTAGTGCAAGGTAGAAACATACTGAATTTAATTACGTCCGCAGTCACACACACTGTCACTCTCAAATACACACACATAAAGCGGTGCCAGTCCTATAAAACCTGCTGTCTGAGTCAGCCTGAGAGAAAGAGAGTTTATAACTAGTGTCTAGTCCACCCTTTCTCAAGACATGTCATAAAGACACATGCAGAGCTGCTGTGAGTCTTCTATCTTTATGAGGACGCGTATTAGACCTTCAGGGTGTGAGCGGTTTTGAGAAATGTCGACATTGTTATTTATCATGTCCTCTCTTCTTCAAATGTCAGCTTAGTTTTTGGCCTCGTTTGGATTTCAACTGGATGAATTGGCTGAATAAATAGGCAATGTCTAAAGCCGTGTGCATGTCCGAAACATTGGATCTGGACATTTGTTTTTGTGTGTGTGTGTGTGTGTGTGTGTGTGTGTGTGTGTGTGTGTGTGTGTGTGTGTGTGTGTGTGTGTGTGTGTGTGTGTGTGTGTGTCTAAAGGGTCAGGAATTGTCCTCCCTTGATCTACTGACTTAGATCAAAGTGAACTTCCAGGACAAACTCTGGAGTGTCCACTGTTCCGGACGCCGCCTGGAAAATCCCACTCAGTGGAACACAGTCACCATGGGAACCATCGGCCATTGTGTGTGTGTGCGTGTGTGTGTGTGTGTGTCTGTAAGTCATGTATATTGGATGTCCTGTGGCTCATTGAGACCTTTCATGTAGGTCACACTCATAAAGCTCTTCTGTTACCCTGTGACACACACACACACATGAACTTCCTGCTGGTTGGGCAGTGGTTAACCAGACAGGCCCTGTTGATGACAGGCCTGCTATGGGGCTGTGGTGTCTCTTGAACCTGGCCGGAGGTCACCGTTCAAAAGGAGGTCAGCATTCAAAAGGTCACTTGGCACCACTCGATGGGTGTCGAGGCTACTGGTCCCTGAGCAGAGACAGAGAGTGAAAGAGCTTGAAGCCCTCACGTTTTCACTCTTCTTAATTCACACCAGTTCAGCACTTAATCACAGTGACACTGTAATTACATTAACACACTGACGGAAGCATCAAGAATAAAATCATCTGCCACCACAGAAACCCACGCTCACTATCCAGCAGTGCTGCTCCCTGCTCGTGGGAAGCTGGGTGAGCTGGCGTTTCCAGAGGATGGGAAGAGAAAAATCTGGAGAATGTCGTACAGTGAATCTTTCAGACATGTTTAATGTGGCAGGTTTTGTAAGTACCCACTTTGGTTTCCTAGGATACATAATAAAAAAAGAAATATTATATAGTTTCTAAACGATGATGCCCCACCAAAAACGTTTGTATGCCAAAAGGAACAAATCTTCTCTGGCTCCAGTGTATCTGCAGTGTAATTTATAGTGTTAATGAAACACATCACTGGACTGTTTTTCACACAGGGAGTTTGCTGCTGTGGTGTATATATAAGAGCCACTAGATTTTAAATGTACCATATTGAGTCAGCATTTATACCTAGTTTTCTGTGGCACCAATTACCGTAGGTTGAATTGCACATAGAGAATGAAGCTAAAGGCAGCGAGGGGGTTGTCTCGCAACTCTGGTCAACTTTTCAAGATGTTTCCAGCTGCCAGCACAGATTGATTTGATTCTTCAGGGCAACTCCTGTGAGCAGTGGGATGAATGTTGAGCAGAGCATCACTCACGAGGAGGAAGAGGTTCCCTGACCCATCAAGCCAAAGTCAAATATCGATGACATGTTCTTTGGACAATTAAAGAAATAGATTTTCAGCGAACATTTTGAATGAGCATCAAGGAGGCTTTCACGCCAACCTTGTTTAATCCAGAACTGGATCAAACTCAACCATGATTTGAATCATTTGCAGTATGAAAACAATTCTTTATACAAGCGTCTAACATGAAAACGTTAGACACACTCCCATCTACAATCCTATGTCAAGTAGAGGTAGACAGAGCCCACTTAGGTGATGACGACAGGACATATGTGTGTATACAGCGGTCTTTAGCTTGCTCCCTACATTGCAATTTTAAAAGCTAAACTAACCAGATCAAATGTTTACAATGCAACAATTCTAAACCTTGGTTCAGCTCATGGTTTGGACTTTCAGGTGCGAATACATTTTATTGTGAACTACTCTTTATTACACAGATAACATTATTATTCCATAAATTGCTGGAAACTTGTGCAGCAGGGTTTTCCAGTTCAATAGAGACAACAGTGGGAACCCTGCACGTTCTACATCTGTATGGCATTTAGTATGCTGCATTGTGCATTTCCCCCCCAAAAGGTGAAATTGCAGACTTGCTTCAGCAGCTACTTCCATGCCAGATGATGGTGTCTGATACTTGTGTGTGAGTGAAACTAATGAATTAGAGAACAGGGGTTGTATAGAGTGCATGCAGATCTGCAGGGAGCTATGTCAGCCAAGGGGAACGGACAAGACAGAAAAGCCCACCTTGAATTTCAACACCAGTCACCCTTGCAAATCAATAATCCCACTGCCAGCATACACTTAAATGCGCTAAGGCATACACGCATAGACACACACATAAGCACAACTACACTGCAAGGTACGCACATCAACAGTGGAAGATTTCAACAGGGGATCCTCTATGTCAAAACTGGAAAAGTTTCAAATGAATTGAAATGTTTTTGCATTCTTCTTTTCAGTCTCTGAACCTCTCCTTCTCCATTTGAGTCCAAAGTTCAGAGATAATATTCAGACGAGTCCCGGATGGACATTAGTAGAACCATGTGTTTGAACCAGCCCTCCAAGCTCCATCGATTCCGCCATCAGAACTCACTGAGGGGCTCCAGTTATCGCTTCCCCTTCAGGACAAAGGGTCTTTAGCTGCTTAATGCTCCAGTATGTTCACAAGCTTCTCACTTACTGTTTGTCATTGGTCCTGATCCAGGCAATTTAATTATTTTGGCGAATACTCGGGTAACTTCTTCACCAGAAGTGAAGCAGATGTGGATGTAGCGTCTGGCAATTGTGCTGTATTTAGCCCCGTCGCATACAGAGTATTACATCATCCTTTGTCACTATTAGCAACAATGAATAATCATGTAAATCCTTAATAATCCATAATTATCACTTATAGCTAGTTTAGGAGAAAAGCAAACTCAGCATAAAGTGGTAAAGATAGAAAAAGTTATATTGTTGTATAATATATCAGTAGGTGACATTCAGGGGAGCAACTGCAGCTTTGTCCAAAATGACCACAGAATATTACATCCCCTCCCTGGAGGATTCATCCGATCACGACCCTCTGCCAGCGCCTCTGCGGCACTGTCAGTCCGTCCGTCAGTCCGTCTGACTGACAGGCCCCAGACGCTCCTGTCTGTCTCGCTCACTCACTCTGGCCCTCTCTCCATTGTCAGTCTGGTGCTGTATTCACATCATGACTGCACGGACAGACAGAGAAGGAGACGGGAAAGTCACTCTGATCGGTGGAGCCTGCACACAACACATCGGCAAACACGCTCACACATGCAAACAGCCAAATCTCCACTTTATTCGTCTGACATTTGTGGGTCACACTGGGGGCTGCAATGTGACGAAAAGCTACCAGCATGCCAAAGGGTTTGACCAACATACGTATTCATATACCTGTTGTTGTTGCTATACTCTCTTTCCCTCCTTCTTTATCCCATACGCACATCATAACCACCCTCAGCCCTGTTTCTAGAAATCAGTTTTGTTATAACTTAGCAAATTTGTAACAAACGAGAATTCTTCAACTGCAGTTGAAACTCTACAAATCCTCCTCCACTGCCCACACCAATGTTACATATGAAAGCAACGGTGGCCAGTTGGACTCGCATTGCAATCATCATTTGGCTTCAAGATTCTGATATTAATTTGTTTAGTGCAAGTCCAGTTCTCTTTGGTACTTTTGATACAACCAAAAGCGTGTTCATCCGTTTTACACATTTTCATTAATTTTAACAATTCCAAATCATCTGGGCAAAATCCATCTGCTGAGAAAGACTGTGATGTCATTGAAAGCTTCGGAACAGCTACAATAAAGCCTTGTGGCAATATTCAAGTAATTTCGCTCAGACCATAATTATTATTTGAGTGGCAAAATTATTAACTTCAACCTCTTTGTTGTAATTCAGAGTTTTATATATATTTGGCGAATCCCTGACAGCTACAACATGTCCCACTTCTTAAAGAAAACTACAAAAACATTAACAGACTAGTTGCTTAGAACTTCTCTCCACCATGGCCAAATATTCAGATATGTTGGTTTTTGATGTCTCACGTTTATAGTTGTAAACATATAAAGTGTTAAATTTGAACCTGCGATACCGAAAAGAAAAAAAAGACTAAACGTTCCGTACATTGTCTCTCTCGTCTCAGGAGCCCAAACGATCCAGGAGTTATGAGGTGATGACAGGATGGACTGACGAATAGTAAATCCTGTCAGCACACACATGTGCAGCACACACACATTTCACAGATATATACACACACATACACATGCAGCAGAGTCAAAAGGGTATGCCGCCTCCTGCTGTGTCACAAAGCCCTACAGGATGTCTCACCAACTGTGGTCCAGCACATAGAGCAGTTGTCACACACACACACACACACACACACACACACACACACACACACACACACACACACACACACACACACACACACACACACACACACACACACACACACACACACATGCCGTTCATACAGACGTTCATGCAACACACACAGATGCTCAACGTTTTCGACGAAGTGCCAGAATGATCTCCACCGAGATCCCCCCCCTTTCCTCACTTCCTCCTATTAAAACGTATTAAAAACTCTGAAACTTTCACACACACATTCACACTAACACATCCCATCCCAGTTTCCTGCAGTGCTTCCTGGATCTTGTGGAGGCGAGCTGGGAACCGTCTGTTTGCGAGATGAACTGGCCAATATTAGTCACTCTCTCACACACTCACTGACAGATATTTCCAGCATTATACCACGGCATGCGAACTACAGTGGAATGTGGGCACACTCACCATCATGGTAGACGATTTGGGTTGGGAACCAAATTCAGGCATCGGTTCCTACCCCAGACAGTATACGGATGTGGGCCACTTTAGGCAATGATGTGGCACTTCTTCTTGTGGCCCAGATAAAACAGATGTGACCTGTGAGCCACAGCAAATGTGGCCCAACTATCGCAAAACAAACGTGGGCATTTTTTGAAAGAAACGCGGTGCTCTAGGCAAGGTTTAATCTAGATTTGAATATAAAGTGGCCCACGTGGTGAAAGGTGAATATGGCCAAAATAGCACAAAACATATTCTGGCCACCTTTGTCAGCTTTGGTTGACACGGGGTACTGCTATGGCTTACTTGTGGTCCAGATCTGGCAAACAGGAGGGGACCACCCAAGTGCCATCATGCCACGTGGTATGTGGGCCGGATGACAGTGTGGCAGTGTGTCAGTGTGTCAGTGTCTGGCCAAATCTGGGCCAAAACTATTTTGCTGCGTGGGGCACAGCTGGTACCTACCAGACCGAATTACATTGCATATGTCGGTGTCTGAGCTATGAATTGAAATAGTTGCCCTACTTACAGGCAACATAAAAACCAGTGCACATGTCTAGTTAACATTACACTTAGCTCTGGTTAACATTACAACATTACACTAGTTAACATTACACTTAACTCTGGTTAACATTACAACATTACACTAGTTAACATTACACTTAACTCACTCTCTTCGTGTCTTTAGCAACACGTACAGTTAGCTTGTAGCTAAGTCGAACTCGGGTCGACACGACAACAAAATCCCTAAAGCTTAACAGTCGAAAGTGTGACTGTATTTTGAAAACAATTCTGTGTAAAAGGGAGGAATACAACAAACATTTTGAAGCACCTTGCGATGCACGGACACACTAGCGGTGGGTAGCCAGTTGATTATGAATTTGGAGCTTGAGTATTTTACTCTATGAAGCATTTAATTTAGTGTGAAATTATTGTAGTGGGGTTAAATTTGATATATTATATGATATTGTTTTGCTAATTGGTTACATGTTTTGGACTTATTTATATTTGCTTATTTACGTTAAGTATACTTTAAACTTGTTTAAGTTAATATGTTAAGAGAAGATATGCACATACTGACACACCTAGCCTTATCTAACACTAACTAAAGCCATGTAAAGCTGTGCACATTAAGTTGCATTAGATGCTTGATTAGATTACGTCTGTGTGGGGTGGGGAAGGAGAGAAGCATTGTGTGGTCTATTAGTGTCAGCCAGAAACACACCACACACTTAGAGCCAATCAGGAGCATTGAGTCTACGTGCCGCACTACTCGCAATTAATTTGCTGAAACGTCTGTGTGTGGATGAGCTTACGTTGATGTGTACACGTGCGTGCGCATGTGTGTGTGTGTACGTAATGTGTGGGTGTGTGTAAATCATAACTGATTTAAAGTAAGAAACTCTACCTTACGACTTTCCCTCCCTGCGGTGTCTCATTTTTGGCCCAGGCTAAAGTGGAGTTTCTATTGCCAGGTATGGTGTTGCCTCACACACACACACACACACACACACACACACACACACACACACACACACACACACACACACACACACACACACACACACACACACACACACACACACACACACACACACACACACACACACACACGCATTAGAGCAGATTTCAGAGTATTTGCTTCATTACAGCAGGAGAGAGAATGGGCACTGCACTATTGGCATGTGGGTTAGATTAGGCAGGCCTGTCAAGCCTTGTTCTATTAATGAGACAGTGAGAAACAGAGGGTGGGTTGGGGGTCAGGGGGCGGGGTGTGAAAGGTTAAGATGGGAGTTTGGGGCTGAGATGGGGGTCCTCTCTAATACATGTAGCAGAAAGAAATATGATTGAGAGACAGGAGCATGACAACGTTCCAGCCAAAGACACCAGGGACAGATGGGCATCACTGAAAGTAGTAACGAGTCTGACAGAGCACCACTGTGACACATACATACATAATATAAGACAGTCAACTCACTTCCACATATGCTCATGCATATATACACCAGCACATGCAAAGTCAGATATTACAGGTATTTAGCATGCTGTGTATTGACTTGACATGTGTGTGTGAGGGTAGAGGAGGTACCACAAGGGTCGACAGCTGTCGAACCACCTTTGCCCCCCACTCACATCTCCTTTATCTCGACCTTCCCTCTTCCTGCAGTCCAGCTGCATATTACTGATGACTCCCATTCACTTGACATTAACACACTCCATGATTGACATTCATGACAGCTAGAGAAAAAAAGGTCTGTGACAGTGTGTGTGTCTGTGTGTGTGTGTGTGTGTAAGGTCAGAGGTGAGTGTTGCTTCAGTGCACAATGTGGCTTAGCATTGCGTTGTGAGGATCTTGACAGCACCATCTGGCTCTGTGGTGATACTGGAGGTAAGACCTTGCTGAAACACACAAACAACATTGTAATATACACACAAGAACAGGATAGCACACCCACATGGTGGTACACGTAGTGCGAGGTTCCGTTGCTTTAAACGTCTTTGCGGCAGCATTTTCTCCTTTCATTTCATAAAGGATGGTCCAATGTTTCCTATGCTAAAGGAGATAAGTTAGGAAGCATTGAAGCTCCTTTCCTTATCCTTGAGAACAGCTGTTTTTGTGGCGGCCGCTGAAAAACATCTGCGTCATTTGTACAGTTAGCTACTTTGAGTGGCTGCACTTACTGGCTGCCACCTGTACAGCTTTCTCATTAGCTTACTCACCCCTACACAATGAATCCTGGGACAGGTTGGACCAAGAGTTGGATCATTCGCTGCTCAGGAATGGAAAACATTGCCGCCTCCAATCGGTTTTCCAACGCAGCCTCTAATGCCCATGAATTGGGACACTTCTGAATACAGCCTCATGGATTCATTAACACAGCGGCAGACCCTTAGACTTTTACTTTATTTGGTAACATGCTGTCTCACCTTTTAAATCCCTATCAATGAATCACCTAATCCTCAATCTTTATGGAAAGTGTGTTAAGCTCGCTTCATTACTGTTCAGCGACACATGTAACTAGGGCAGAAATACAGTTTTTCCTGCTGACTTTTAATGATAAAATTGAATTGGGGTGATGATTAGTATTAATAAGATCCAAACTGGGTTTATCTTGCTAAAGCCAGGTAGGCAGACAGATACATGTACAGGCTTTCTGGTTTTTGCTTCTTATGAGCGGGTCACAGCTTTTATCAGAAACATGAGTTGCACAGAAGATTCCTAACTGCATTACTTACAGCAGACATGTAGGGAGGCAGCTGCGTGGATTTATGAGCGGTCTGTGTGCAGACAGCGTAAAGTATCAAACTACTATATCATTTCACTATCAACAGATAAATATCACACTTGCCTGAAAATACTGGAACTATGACATGGGTGGAGTTTTTTTCTTTTTATTATCATTCACGTTGAAAAGTACAAGAGGGGGAAAAAAGCACAAAGCCCTTTTGGACCTGGCAAATGCAGTCTTTTTGATTTTGCCATTGACAGAGGAGAATCCAATATCTGGCAGGGGCCGCAGTGTTGTTATATCCTGGCTGTAAATAACACAGAATGGTTTCTGAAAACACATCAGAGAAAAGAGTAAGTCAGATTGGAAGGCATGACATTATACTTGTCCCTGCTCTCACAGTCCAAGTGAAAGCTTTTGAGTGTCCTTACTCCCAAAGTCCAATGAGACTGAGTTCCATCGTTATGCATCAGAAGAAGCAAAGACGTCACTTCACAAATACAATGACAAGATCCATCCAGCCATTATCTATACTGTGGGGGCAGCTTGAGCTGGACAGATCACGCTGGTACACGCAACATATATAGACTAACAACCATTCACTCTCACATTCACACCTACGGTTAATATAGTTTCTAGCCTTAAGATGCATGTCTTTGGACTGTGGGAGGAAGCCGGAGTATAGGCAAGCTGGGATTTGAATCTAGAACCTTCTTGTGTGAGGTGACGATGCAAACCACCACACCGCCACACAATGACAAGAGTATTACTGGAAATAATAGCATCTGCACTGTTGACTTCAAACCACAAATGTATTTTAATAGACATTGTTATAATCCCGGTCAGATCTTTGGCAGGTCAAAGTAGTATCTGTCATGCCATTTTTGTTTTGGAGTAAAGTGTGCAGACTTTTAATCTTCCATCATTTTGAAGCCATGATAACAAAGATACAACCCACCTTCAGTCATACGCCTTGGACTAGGTAACCTACTGGACTATAGGGCAGTATTTATCATTAATAAAGCTGGTGGCTGTAATACAAAGCTCTGAAGGTGGTTAGAGGGACTGGATTCTGAATTTTGATACAGAGGCAAGAGTGTAAAGAAATCGAGATGAGTCATAGAAGAGCCCATTTTCTATAAGGCAGTTCAAATGAGAGTTACAGTGATCCTAGTGGGGTATAATCGATGCATGGGTAAATATAGACCCTTTTTTTAAGAAACAATGCGCCTGACTTTATTCCTGTGATGGGTCTTTCTCACTCTAAAAAATGACTCACACGTCTCTTTCATTTTTATTCATTAACTCCTGTCTGACCAGTGAAGGACACAAATTTCTGCCCTTGAGGAGTAACAATGTAACCCAATGCTTTTCTTCACTTTAGGGCAAAAGCTGTCTGGGCCAGAAAACGATTTGTCATCTTATTTCTTAGTATAAAATAAGTTATTATGTGAAACCATAGACTTAAACAGTAACTTGGGCCATATGAGGATTACACAAGTCATATTACTGGATATGATCCATAGCAGTGATGTATTGTGGGACCTGCATTCAAGCACAAGGTCTCAAAAGAAACTGATATAGGAAGACAGACGCATTGATAAACAGACTAAAACATAAAACACAGTCAGTTAAAGAAGGGGACCAAAAGACTCTGGACTAAGATGTTTCGCAGTAACATGGTTCTTTCTTGGCTCTTTCCCTCATTATATGCCAGATGAGGGAGTGCACTTGACCTTGCATGTGTTTTCAGTTTGACTGTTTCCTCTCGTCCTCCCCTCACCTCCCTCCCTCCATCGTCCCCGGGGCATGATCTGGCACTGTGCACCTTCACTTAAAATGACCCTCCACCTTCCTGCCCCCGCCACACTGCACCTTTCCCCCCTTCTCAAATGGTTAGTGTGTGTGTGGGCAAGAGCATTTGCCTTCAAAGTCAAGTGCATTATTGTGTGCAGAATTTATGATAATCCTCTGTAGCGCTCCTGTGCTGCGTAAGCCCCTCGAGCCCCTTTTTACCTTTTACCTCCAGGACAACACACGTCTCGCTGAGCTCCATCTTACCCAAGGATCTGCCCAGATGCACAAAAGACGGACAGCTCAGCAGAGTGGGAGAGTGGAGGGGTCAGTTAAAACCAGCTGGACGGAGAAGAAGTTATGAAAGACTTCGTCAAAATGGCAACAGCTTAGTGTTTCCCTGCACAGCGGTGCTGCTCTCCAGGTCTCTGCATGCACGTCCACACACACACACACTTCTGCTCGGATTAAACCCTCCTCTTCTCATTTTACTTCCCCGATTTCCTATTTACCCTTCCCACATATTCCTACACGTTTGCAGTTTATCACAAAAATCCAGACAGCTTCCAAAATGTGGAGAACATCTATGAGGGGGTCACAGAATATACTGGAAGTGCCTCATGCAGGAACGTAGAGAAAGACTCCATGACAAATAAACATTACCGTGTCGTACAGCAACCACCGTCTCTCATTTAAAGCCAGGAATTCTAAACAGATGTCTTTATCCATTTGCTTGCACAACAGCAAGTGTAGTCGTGTGTTTGGACATGGGAAACTGAAGTGAGGGTTCACACTAGATTCTGCAGGGATGAGAATACTGCACCTCTGTAGTAATCGAAATGGCCACGCTCCAACCATAACACTGATCCCCAGGACTCTACATAACACACACACACACATGCATAAATTTCTGCTCATGCACTCAAAAAAAACTCCCAGGTAATCATCTCCATATTTGTTTTTCTTTGCATTCATATTTCTCTCCCTTTTATATGGTTTCATGAAAACAATGTCAAGACTCTCAAACCGGGTTAAATAAGTGATTTTTGGAAATCCCACTCGGAGGGCCCCGCACAAAGTGCAGTGGGCGTCTGTACCATGTCACAGATTATACGGGAGGCTGCTGCCAAAAACCCAATGAAACCCCGGACTCTCCCAATCTGCAGTCATTGTGGTTTTACCTCAGTAAAAGGATCATTTTGATTCATTGGACGTACAAATAATTAAACATATTGGATCCAAGTATTAGCACAAATAGCATACTCAATCCATCAACTGTCACAAATCACCACCTTAGAAACGGGGCCCCAGCTACGAGCCTGGAGCTTTTATAAATAAAGCATTTTTCTAATTTATCTACCTCATATAATTAAACATGACCTCTGGTTTTTGCACACCACAGGGCAGTTAAATAAAATCTATCTGAGACTTTGGGGCAGGGGGGAATGCACCGCCACATTCGCAAGTGTGCAAAAGAATGCGGTTTACTTGCAATGTAGTAAAATCAGCGAGACGCCTTGAATTTAGGACGAGATGAAAGCAGAAAAAAAACAAGGAGAAACATGCGTCACAGTCAGTTCTGGGGCACGCGGGGCTCGGAGAGTGAGTTCATACTGAGCCAGTACGCAGAGCCACTCTAATTGTTAGTGTGAAAAATAAAACCCTACTAATACCAGCTAAATCCTGTTTATATTAAATACGCGAGGTGTTGCTTTCATAGCATATGGAGAACTGGTTCTAATCATCTTTAAAAATCCATGGGCCCTTGGAATGCACCTGTAAATTTAATTGACTTGAAAACCCCTTAACAATTCATGGTGCCTGCAACAGAGATGAAAAGTGATCGAATAGAAGTGGCAAAAAATATGAAAAGGAATAAGATGGATGTTTTGGTCCTCATCTTATCTTGGTTCTTTTGAGGACATACTTTAATCTTGGGTGTAATGAGTTCTGTAGATGTCTTCATCCTGTGGCTTTGTTTAATACCTGGCAGTTTCTCAATCTATAATCTATTTCTGGCTGTTTTGTTTGGACTTGTCAAGGCAGTGAATCTGAGGGAAATTAAAATATGTAGTTACTGTGCCCCTCCTCTGAACTACATAACCAGATCCAGGTGAACACATACACACACACACACACACACACACACACACACACACACACACACACACACACACACACACACACACACACACCTCTGAGTGGCCCTATAACTGCAGTAAGACCGTGTGGTGTTGCAGTAATGAGATATGTCAATGACCGAGGTGTTAAAAGTTCCTCTGGGCTGCTGCAGGCAGCAGAGGGACCACCACCTCAGTGCCAAGCTGCCGCTCATTTCACGATCACTTGATGTGCCATCCCACTGGAGATACACTGCACAGTTGCATTAAATGCAAATGCATTCAAACACACTCTCTTGAGTCTCAGGGTGTGTGATTGAATGCATGTATGTTTAGAGAAACCATACATGTACATTCAAACACAAAGTACAAACACGCAACATCATGGTGACCCTGCATGTAATCATCACTGTCCCCGGGGTACGCTCGGCTGTATGCTGTTGGTCACGCTCCGGCCGCTCACCACACTGCCGTCTTTCATCACCATCTCCACGGCAACCACGCTCTTAAGTCACCGTGACAACAAATTCCACCTGGGCCCGTGACACTTGCTGTCTCCTCCAAGCTCAACATTCAATCACATCTCCCTTTCAGCTGCACCACTCTCCATAGATCTTTAGAACTCTGTTTCACATGTTCTCTAACTAGCCTCCCTGACGCTGCGCTCCACTCAATCACTGACTGGCTTTTCTTTGCCACATTCCCATACCTCTCCGTTGTTCTGCATCACTGGACGAACCAACCTGCCGGCGGGGGCCTGTAGCAAAAATTAGCTGGAGGCCCTGAAACCCCATTCTGCCCATGCTGTTTGCATTAGTGTATACAAGCACTCATCAAGTGCAATGTACATGAAGGAGAACACACTCCTTCCTCATTATATTTTGCCCGGAGCCCTGGAACCCCCAACCAGAATTCTTCCAGTGGATTACCTGGCTGCAGGTTTGCTGTGTCTCACTAAACTTTTTTTCAACTTTGAATTATTTAAAACATTGAATTACTGAATAAGTGTTTTGAAGAAAAAAAGCATTAAATTACATTTTTACGAAGCTTTTTCTGTCAATTATCGAGAAAGGGGCCCCAGATTTAGCAAGACCTAACTTAAAGTCAAATATTTATGTGGCTAATATGCTTTGGGAATACAGAATCCAATCAAATTTGCAATTGATTGCAAACTTTACAGACAAATTGAGGCACAATGAAACTTCATTCGGTCATTCGGGGTCCCTTAGTAACTGGAACTTTGTTTCCCTATCGACTAACGAGCCTTGAGTGGATGTACAGACAAAAAATATATTAATCTGTGTTTGTAAGGTCTTGAAAGTAAAGATGAATAGTACCCAAAACTCTTTCATCAGTTAAACTCAGTAGTGACCCTGGGTTCATCGGATCATTTTTATTGCACACAGGATCTAATTGACATATTTTGAAAATCTCATAGTGCTCTGCTGCCCCCATGTGGTTGCACTGAGAAGGAGCTGACGATCAATTTACTCACTGCCAGTATCTGTTCACCTTTATTCTGAGCAGCCCAGAGATGAATGTCATGTAAACCTGATGAGTGCGTGTCCTGTTCTTATCTATGTAACATTTGACATACACAGGGAAGCCAGCCCTTTACCAACACCACTGTATTACAATGTTTGTGAGTATGCACTGAACCAGTGGTATCGTCCAGTGGTGCTACACCTAATGCAGGCGAAACATAATGTAAAACCAAATCATCGAGTTCTAGTAGCAAAGTAATTAACCTGGGTGCAGTCCCTGTTTACAATGGTACATAGCAAAAAGAGAATTGCCAAATTGTTCAGCATGCTTAAATATAAAATAATATTAATATCTGAATCATTGCAACAGTATTCTTTAGGTTTAGTGAATATGCTACGTTTAATGTTTGATGTGAGAAAATACAAGTAATAGTAAACTCTAAGCCAATATTCATTACTAAACGAAAAAATGCTAGACCAAAAAAACTCAACGCACCTGTCTTCTTAAATACATCATGATCGATAACCATCTGTATTATGAGCTCTTTAATCAAATCAATCAAATATAATTTATTGTCCCCACAAGTAATTTTTTCTTGGGCCAAACTGCTGCAGCAGCTGCAGATCAGTACAATGTACAACAGACAAGGACATATCGTGTGAGACCCAGAATAATAATGCAGAATAAAAGTGAGTTGAATATTGCACCTGCACTAAAGCACTAACTAATGAAAAAACACTAAAAACACTAAAGTAGTTTAAGATAATTATAAGATAGTGAGTCATTATTATGGAAAGTACGTCTCCGTGATTATTTCTTTTTGTAGCTGAGGCCTTGAGGAGCCCGCTGCTGTTCCCCCTCGCGGCCGGTGGGGGGCGGGCCAGCTGGTTAAACTGTGCGCAGCCTGTTCCTGCGGCTCAGACGGAGGGAGAGAGAGAGGGGGGAGGACGGACGCAGAATGGCGACCGTGCAGTGCCCGAGATGCACGGTAGAAAGAAAAGGGTTTCGGCGGGAACTTGATTCATGGCGACACAAACTGATACACTGCGTCGGTACGGTCACTTCTGTTCAAAATAAACGGGGCTTCGGGGAGATTTCGCCCGGTAGAGGAGGGATCGGTTCGCCGAGCAGTGTTGCAGCGCTAGCTAATGCTAGCCAACTGATAGCTAGCTAGTAGCCTGCCGCCGTAGGTGAACAGCCCCAGCGGTTAAGTGAAGCTGGCAGGCTAATGTGTACCAGCTGGTTAGCTTCTCGACTTGGCTCCTTTTCTTTGTCCCCCTGAGCTAGCTAGCTACTCACCGGTCCTAGCATGAACACTTCCGTGCTACCCCACTGCGAGGAGACCCGCAGCGTCTCGGGGAATCGTATAAATTGCATGTCGGTGATAGTTAACGTCTTTAGCCAGATTTGTTTATTGACATATACGCTGGCTATGCTAACGTCATGCTAACAGTCTCGCTGTTGTTATTTGGGGGAGGGGATTGTTGCTACGTTGGGGGAGCTAATGTCAGTGCAATATGAGAAACGCACTCACTTCAACAGTCTCTGGTGACGGTTTTCCACGTACTGTGCTATTTTGAACACAGAAGCCGGTGTGGCTAGCTCAGCTCGCGGTGACATCGAACCCAGGAAACCCCACCGAAGTGTGAATTGTTGACCAGTAATGAGTAATGATCATGAGTGATGTTTATTGTTTGTGATGTTCGCCAAGTGAGACTAGGTGCTCGGTATCAAGCATTGGAGGTGGAGGTGTTAGCTTCTGTGCTAAGTTTAGAGCTCAGCACTGTTGCTGTGGAAGTTGTCGAGTTCGGCTCAAACATGAAATGTAGAACATACTGTACCCGAATGTCAGGTATTGCGAGTACGCATATCTTGTCTCCCCCAGTACTGGAGGATTGACTGTCTTTATTTTCATTTGCAGGGTTTGAGAGCATCCTGGAAGGAATCTATGGCCCGATGCTGATGAGAGACCTCAATGTATTTGATGGTGGGTTTTTGTTTGCGCACATTAAAGTGTCGGATGTCACAGGCAATTTGTACATTTATAAACTTTATAAAACTTTGAAATGACCTAAACCAACCATGCATATTGTTTGCATAGATTGCAAACAATACTAGTAAACAGTGCATTTGATATGGAATATTCTGCCATGGACTGACTCACATTTGGTTCTGAAAGACTGAGTCACTGTAAACTAAACTATTATGTGCCACTTTCATCTTATCTGTTTCAGAATCAGAAATACTGTATTCATCCCCAGAGCAAATTGCTAATTATAGAAGTTAGACTCACAACTACCAAATGTTCAAATATATATATTCATAAATAGAGCTAACCCTTTAAGATGTTTAATTCATAACTAACATATATCTCTTAAGAAATATAGATAGATAACATCAAACTCATGGTTGGAGTGAAAATAAAGCAAATTGGGCTGGTAAATATACTATGACTGAACTATATATCTATATATGACCTTACAGCAGTAACACCGGCACCAGGTTTTAAAAGATTATACCCCATGCAACTAAAAATCTATTTTAGATTTAAAGAAATGTCTGCATCACATTCAAACTAACCCCCTGCCCCTCTTTGATTTGCCTTCAATCATGTCTCCCTGCCAAGTCCTACAATCTCTTTAATCACAAACAACTTCATGCCTCCTACAATCTGAAAAAGTGCCAATGGTACAAAATGCTGTACATTGTGCTGGTAGCCATGTTGCCCAAAGTTTAGATGTACTTTAGAATCATAAGAACAACAATTATTAGAATCTTTACAAAACATCTGCATCACACAAAACATGGAGCTGTATGTTAAAATAGACCCACATGCCACCAACCTTGCGATAATTAAAGAAGCCAGCGTGGTTTCAAACGTGGAAGTGCAGACAACCTATAACAAGTAAAACGGCACTAGTGTAAGTAAATATTTCCGCTGCTCAATTCCCCCTAATGACACTTGATTTAAAATAAAAACATTGAACTATACGTTGGTTTATATTCAGAATTATGATCATATATCGTATGGATGAAAAACACTGGACTTAAATTGATGCAGCTAACCCGAGAATTAAGGTACACAACAACCAGTTTTCTGTGAGAAATGCATCTTTAGAGATCAACACGATAAATGTGCATCACTGCTCAATGTGTGGCACTAAACATCAGGAGGTCTTTATCGTTCCTTTAAGTTGCTACAGTAACATCTTTTTATTTCTTAAAATTCTGAGGAAGACGGATTTAGTTCTTGTTATTCAGACCCTAATTATAAAGGATTACAGTTAGCCTTCAGGTATTCATATAATCTGAAATGAATAGAATTGATCAGCAACTAAAATGAATCTCATTGAACCAGATTTTAAATAGTAAATTGTATTATTTCAAATGTATCTGTTTCATCAGACACGGATATACACCCTCAGAACCCATTTGCCTACATCAAAAGTAATCCCTCAAAATCATATTTTAATCAAGAAAATATTGAAATTATTTTCACTGGCTGTGTTTATTTCGTTTGGCACTTGCTGGGCACCAGCCAAAAACACAGCCTGTTTGATGCTATCTGAGGCCTCAGTGAGGTCCTCCGTGCCATCTGGAGACTAGACAGGAACATATTTAGATGATGTGTCCTAGACACCTTGGTGAACCCCTTATTCAAAACACTGTTTGAGTGGCATTCATCTGTTTGTCGGGATCTTGTCGTTTTTAATTAATATTAGCCAAAGCGTCCCTAATGAAGTGACAACTAAATTTATTGACAGCAGCAAGGGAAGGGGTGGGTTATATAAATATCGTTTGACATGGTGTGTGTCATTTTTAGGACTGGCCCCTGGAAGTCAATGCAGTTGACTCACTACACTTTTAGCTGCCTCACAGTGTAAAGCAAAGCAGCAGCAATGATGTTACAGGGTGTAAACTTTAAAACCCAGTCTTGTCTCCAAATAAGGGAACTTAAATAGATAGAAGTAGAGACAATGTTGGAAATGGAGGGCAGAACAATACCAGACAGAGTGAGGAAAGGAAGTGCCACTCATTTCTGTTGGACGCTCTGATGCTCTCAGGTGCAGTGTCGGGTAGAAAACAGTGACACTCCACAGCACAGTAGGATTTCATAACCAAGCTATAACATGAAAAAAAAAATATATAAGAATCATCTCTTACCAGTGGATTTTCTTTATTGCCTTTTAGATGTCGGTCTACGTGGGGTAAAAGGAACAGATGGTCAAATCTTCATATTAAACAGCCAAATCCAATTCGACTGACAAAATTCAGAGTCTGTAATTTTATACCCTAATAACTGTATGATATGAACAATGTATGTCAAATAATATTGTTTGGGAAATTCAATAGGAAAAAAAACAATCATAGATACAACAAATCCAGTATTGTCATAAAGCAGTCCTACACAATTGGGATATTGAGAAGTGTAGATTCATTGGTATAAATCATACAGAAAAATCCTGAAGACTGATTCTTGAGCCAACAGGCCAGTTTTTATCTGTAAGTGTTAACTTCCGTAAAAAGTAAAGCAAAATCCTAATTATTTCTATGCTGTCATATTAATGCTGGGCAATAATACAAATGGATCATTAGATTATTCTCTTGTCGTAAAAAATGTGTGTGATGATACAGTTAGGTAACCACTAATGCCCCCTGTCAAATGTTGTATAATAATTACGGTAGAACACTGCTTGATCCCCGATGATCCCTAATTCTGTGTTGCCTTGTGATGTATTTTTGTTTTAGATTGTGAACCTGAAGAGGTGGACGACTGGTCCCCAGAAACAAGCTGCTCTCAGTGTTCATTCTGCAACCTTCCCCTGGACAAACTCTGTGTAAGATGTCAAAGTCATTCTTTGTTCATGAAAATTGTAATAATTACATCGCTTCTTATGAGATGTAGAATATGTCTGTCGAAACAGTCAATTAAGTAACTTATCTCTTTTTTTTCTCGTTGTAGGATCAAGTCCCTGCAGCCACTCCTCCCCTCTCCTCCCCCTCTGATTACTCTCCCTGTCAGGCTCCAAGCATCTCTGAGAGCAACCAATCAGCTCACAGGTTTCTCCAGGCTGTGTTCAACAAGAAAGGTGAGTCAGGTTTCTTTCTTCTTTTGTGGAGTACGGCACAAATATGTCAACTTGTGACACATTAAAGCTCCTGTCAGAGGCTTACGACTGTCAGCTTTATCCTGTTAGTGTATTCTGTCTCAATAGAAGCATTAGAGGTAACATTATTAATCTTCTAATGTATGTTTGTAAAACCAGACTGGTCTGCTTGAATTTACTGTTTTGATGTTTTATCATGAGTTTCTCAAAAGCACTTAGCTGTAGCACCAGCTGTTTACAGACTCAATAAGAGTTCCTTCAGTGTAGGTTTGGGTCCTTGAAGTCATCTTCAAGTTTCTCTAGTAAATTGATTAACCAGCTTATGAGGTTGAGAGGAGTTATGACTGTGAAAGTAAATGATGTGTACTCAGGCTTACACCAGGTCAGTGCCAATTTCTACTGTTTTAATTCAATAAATTAAAGGGGTAGAAATATAAATAATGCTTTACTGCAAAGTGCGTTATATGACAGGCAGTAGGAGTTTATCCATTCTTGTATTTTCAGCAACCTGTATATGGGGGCTGGACTTTTTTTTAATGTCAACAGCGTTATTATTAGAGACACGACTTTTGATTGACTACCTGTTTTTATTTTGTGGAAATATGGCATGCAATTTTTACTTCCTAATGTGTTGCCCAATAAGACTTTCTGTAAGTGTGACACATTAGTGACCGTAAGACACAAGTCGCTTTTGCTTGTTGGGATCAGTAGAAAGTTTCCCAATGAACTTATTGCTAGACATTAAAATCATTCTGTGATGATCCAAAATACCCCATGATTTGTTATTGCCCCTTTTTAAAAGGAGAATCATGCTCTATATGTTACTATCTACGTCTGTGCCTTCTTTGTCAGATGTGCCCCTGGGCTGTGTCTCCAACATCCCTCTGGTCGCCCAGGAGCTGATGAAAAAGATGGTTCATCAGTTTGCCATGGATTATGCATCCAAGTGTCTGATCCACACCAGTACAAATGGTGTTAGAACAAGGACCTCCTCACCTTCGTCAGAAACATCAGACGCCCCTCTGGACCTTACAGTGAGCCGAACCCAGGAGGAGAAAGAGTGTGAACCTGAACTAGGTGGGTAAAGCATTAAACACATTGTGAATTCACAGCCAATAAATATGTCCAGCCTCTAAGTTTTGAGTCTTTAACATTCATGCAATGTGATTCAACTCCTTTCCTGCAACAGATGGCGTGCTCGACCTCTCCAACAGGAACTCTGCCTGCTCAGCAACTTCTTCATCATCATCATCACCATCATCATCATCATCATCATCTGACAAAGCCTCTGGGTAAGAGTTTGTTTTATTCTTGAATTGTTTCTGTGGATAAACTTTAGTGATATTGGGCCTTGTGCAGGAGAAAGCTCTGTAATTACTAACCGTTACATTTTGGGGTTCTTCATAAATACAGTTGTAAATTTACATAACCTAGGCATTTTTGTTAAAACCCGTAATGCATCTAGACCTCTGCATAGTAGGAAATCCCGATTAGGTCTAAAACATGGCTATGGTTTGATGGTTCACATCAATATTGTGTTGTGATGCTGTCATTTCTACCAATGGTCCTTGATTTAAGGCAACACCTCTGGCTTGTATGATATGCATACTCCTGTTTTTTTTTACAGTGCAGTGTGTCAGTTCATTGTTAGTTATTACGAAGAGCTAGCTGTGTTTGGTGTTTGGATCTATGGGGTTGACTCTTTTATCTCTTGAGCGGTAACGTCACAGCAATGGCAGCGTGTTACAATATTTGCCAACAGCTCAGGATTGTACAATAAGGTGTACATTGCACCTCACAATGATTTTATTCCCCTTTTTACTGATCCAATTATTATGAGTTTGATATTCAACCTTCAAGCATGTAGGATTCTCACTGAAGGAGAAAAGTAACAACAGCGCCAAAGTAACCCCAGCCATTCACAGACTGTCCCACCTGGACGTGAAGAGGCTTTGCCACACACAAAGAATGTGTGTGCATGAGAGACACACAGCAGCAGTGTGTGTGAGGGCCCAGAAACAGACTGAAAAGAGACAGACATGAAACTTAACAGCCGCAGTGATGTTACCAACACAAGGCATAAAGGAGTGGACCCCTCGCTCTGCACCCCCCCTTGTCCCCTTTGCCAAAATCAAACCCCTCCATCACCTCCATCTTGACCCTGCTGTTTGGTCCTCCCATCCCTAGGAGGCAGCGCAGGCAGAAGGAGTACATTGAGAGGAGCTGGGAGCTGTCTGAGGGGTTGCTGTCCAAGGCCTTGAAAGATATTCGTTCAGGGAGGCTGCTGGAGCAGCGGGCCTCATTGCTTTATGGAATATCTCTTCAAACCCTGAGGCAAGGTCTGGATGGCTGGGCCGAGGGAAGGCTTGGAATGCTGCAGCAATTTACACCAGGAAGCAAAGATTTCAGGGATGAAGTGACATCGTACAATGTGATGTCATCAATGCTGGGCGGGGAAGCCCGTCTTGTTCTGCAGAAGGTGGCGGCTTGGGCAGAGCGGGCAGAAATTGGAGGAGCTGCAGAGGAAAATGGAGACTTTAGTTTCCCTTCTTCCTCTCTTACTTTTTATCAGCCAAGTGGTCTTCAGAAAACCTTCCCCCGCGTCTTTCCCCAACTCAGGGATGCTCTCCAGCCCCCACTAAGCCCCACTCCCAGCCTGGAGCCACCCATGTCCCTGCGTATTCCTCAGGTCCGATCCATGTCTGACCATAAAAGATCGATTCTAGCTGAGAATTGCAACGTGGCTGAAAACCTCCATCAACGTACCTCATCAACAGAGGGTACTGCCAGTTCATCGACAGTTGCTGCCAGACCTTCGTCTCTCTTCAAGCTCAGACCTCCTCTCTTGGCTCACGGCTATCCAGGCAGTGCCAACCAGTCTCCTCATCGCCTGGGACCACGTGGGTCTTCATTGGATGATTCAGAGGAGGGGGCAGGTAGTCGGGATAAAGACAAGCAACCGAGAAAGAAACGTGGGAGATACCGTCAGTACGACCACGACCTACTGGAGGAGGCTATTACAATGGTGATGGGAGGTCGCATGAGCGTGTCCAAAGCCCAGGGGGTCTACGGGGTGCCCCATAGCACACTGGAATACAAAGTCAAGGAGCGCACTGGAACACTGAAGAACCCACCCAAGAAGAAATCTGCCAACTTTTGTTCATCCAATTCCACCTCGTCTGGTTCTGGTACCATGACCTGTTCCACAAACTCAGGGACTCTTGCCTCGGCTGCTGACACAAAGAGGTTCTAGACCACAAAAAGCCTCCATAACTCCTCAACACTTGAACACATCACCTCTTACAAGACACATGTTTTCTGAAGACACTTATTAAAACACAACACATGCCTTTACAATGGATTGATATTAATATTCAGGTCTTTTAACTATTTGTCTGTTATGTGAAAGTCACACTTTTAGTTGTGTTTCGTTTGCCTGGTCCTGAGCTTAACTCAAAGCAGCTTCAAGGGGCTGCATTTATAAGAGGCAGTGGTGCTCATTGCAGCTTTGGCTCACATGAGCTGCAAAACTCAACAACTCCTCGAAGCTTCAGTTTTCTCAACTCGGACATCTAAAGGGAAATTGCTTGGTTTCTAGTATCCATTTATTATCAACTTATCCCATGGAAAGACCAAAATACAAATAGATTTTATTTGCAGGTATTGTCTGCGAGGCCAAAAGCTGATGAATTGAAATTCCTAGTAGAAGTGGGGGGGTTTCGGGTGTAAATATGTGAACATGGTCTACAAAACTGTTTTAATAGAGCGCCTTGTGTTTTTCACCAGGCATGACTGAAACTTTCCGATTTTCTGTCCACTACTCTTTCCAATTGACATCATTGCAAATCTTTAACTTCTATATACAGTAGTTTTTGGGGATAATCAAACTTCTATGAGATAGAGGCATAAACTATCATGTGTGGCTAAAAATACCATACCTGTAAGTAGAGCAAAAAAAAATGTCAACTGACGAAAACAATTATCCACCACTATTTATTTGAAATATTTCAGTTTGTTTCGCATATTTTATATATGATTGATTGATTAATCATGGGTGTAGTGGATTTAAAAAATATTAGTTGCAGCCTGATGTAAATCAATGGTCAGTTCTTGGCTTTGGTCTCGTCTGGGAATTTGTTCATAACAGAATAGAATATAAACAGCATTATCATTTAGGGCTGCTCAACTAGGGCAAAAATCATAATTTGCGATTACTTTTGGTCAATATTGTAATAACGATTACTTACTGACTTTGGAAACATCACGCATTTATTGAACTTTAAAGGAAAATGAATCCTTTTGGCACTCATTAACAGATTTGAGTGTCTAAGAACTTCTCTCCTGTTCGCAGGAGCGTGTGCTCGTCTCTGTCGCCCTCAACACAAGCTGATGATCACATGTATTTAATTATTTATCGATATAGTCGAAGCATGAATCCGGATCATTCCAGTTACTTTAACACTGATGTTCTGGCTGCGCGTCGCTTTACGTTTCGTGTTGTGTGTGGCTGGTGAACTGTGTGCGCGCAAAATGTTGGAATGTGTTTTAAATACGTGTCTGATAAACTCTCAAACAAACACAAAGTTAACTTCAGTACTCTACACATCCTAATAATTTCAGATTAGTGTTGATGTTTGTTTTTAAAGCGAACGCAGGTCAGCGGGGGAGTGAGGACAAGCGGCAGGGGGTAATGTGCAGGCCAGCCACTGCAAAATGATTGCCGCTGCTGATCGGCGAAAATACAGTCGTTATACCATAAACCTCACACAGCAGGCCCCGTGGCCCGGGCGACACGAGGCATAAGAGCCTCATTGCAAAACGAAACGCGGGATAGTAATCATTTCAGGTCGATTACTTTGTTTTCGTAATTGTTGGAAGCCATACTCGTTATCGAAATTTAAATTCGATTAATCGCCTTGTCCTATTATCCTTGTACAGTAAGACCTCCAGGTGGTTTGTTTTCATCTCGACATGATTTGGTTTTATTTCAAGGTGATTGTTGGCCATCTGATTGCTCAGGATCAAGCATGAGAAACACCGCTGTAGACCTCTTAAGGCTAAGAAATAAAGTGTGACTCTCATGTTTGTTAGCTGTTAGGTTATTCAGGTTTGATTCAACTCTTAAAGCTCCTTGTTAATGGAGTGATGATGATTGTCATTTGCAGCTTTCTATCTCTCTGGGTATCGTACCTGGGCTACTGAAGTGACTTAGAGCCATTGTAACAGATTAAAAACTCATATTGTTAGACACGTCTACAAACAGGGAGATTGTACAGAACAACCCCGCTGTGGTGGCTACATTTTCACTATGAGTTTCTGTTAAAGAGATTAGTTAACGATAGCCATTTTTGTGTCCACATAGTTTCCTAGTCTTATTGTGCAAGCATTGTACTGAGTGTAGTCGGAATGCAAATGTGAAGCATGTTTTTCAATGTGCACTGATAAGCTTGAGAAATGTATGTTATGGTATATGTGTACTGTTTGTGAAAGATGTTTAATTACCACAGATACTTACTACTTCTGCTACTGTAGCTGTATTACTGTAAACCTCATACGTAACTGCTGCTTGTGACTTAACTTTACGGGGCCGTCTCCCTCTGGCACAAAGAAGCGTAGCTACAACAAAAGACCTTCAACCAATGCGATTCCAAGGTATCATGCATTGTAAATGTGTGAAGCCTAAATGACAGACGAGTGTCTAGTGTATGGATAAGGTCCGTTGTTATAGATGGTTGATTGTGTAGACTACCGGATGGGCCTCTGAGATGGGCCTATATCCATTAACAGTGCTACTACCAAAGCAGCAGTTCAGGGTTACCCACACAAAGCTGCTTCGATTTATTTTGCTGGGATGTCAACCTGCCTGTGTGTGTGTGTGTGTGTGTGTGTGTCTCTCTCTATTTATCTGCGTCTCTTTCTCTAACCTCATTGCCACATATACCTCTGAACTATATCTGCCTATAGCCCAGTGTCAGGTTTCATATTAAAGCCTCTGTGTTATGATACTTATTATGCTGGGGTAGGAGCTCTCATTAGCTTAGGGACGCTTACGAGCTGTTTGTCTCTCAAGGAAAAACCCCCACCTACGTGTAAGTTTGTGGCCATCAACAACACTTAAACTTTTCAAATGAATTATCATACAGCCAGTTGGCCATTTGGTGGAGTGTGACATGATAACAATGGTTTAAATTATGTCCTGTGGCATTTACAGGAGCTCTGCCATGTTCTTGGCTAAGTATTTATCCTTATTGGTAATCTTTGTATGTGTTTTTGTAACTTTAAGGCTAATTGTAATGCAATTTATTTTTCAAAGCATTTTTTGGTCAGATTGTCGTATTTCAACCTTTCTAATGTAAAGAAATACTGATGTCTCCGCTCCTGAATGTTTCTGCTCACAACATTACATGTTGCCTGTGTGAGGCGAAAGCACAGTGCAGCATGGTGTCTTTACTCTGGGAATTATCTGCCATTTATGACCAAGGGCCAGTTTGTAAACAAGCCTAAACCTTTCTTGAGAAATAGAACATGTAATTATTTTATTGTTAAATGGTGGTATATTCTGGGAACACACCTGGGCTTGTTTTTAAATTGAGCTTGAGGCAGTTCATTGTTTAGTTTTTTAGTTTTTTTTCTAACTACTGGCAACTCTTTTAAATTACTTAACATAAATCTGCTATTTATGCATCAATCAATTATTGCACTATGATTTACAAGAAGCATTTCTATTGTAAAACAAGACCTCTTCATGTTGCTTCATACTTATTTATTGATTGTGCTTCAAAACTGTGATTTTACTAGTTTGATTGTTGTAGTTCTTGATTTGTAATGGGGCACTTTGATGCTATGTGAAATGTGTATTGCTACAACTGCATGAACGCTTTTAAATGTTAGCTGATCTAATTTATTTTGTCCTAAGATGACAAACCTAAGTATTGTGCTTGTTTGGTGCTTATGTTAAAAATTATTTATGTGATTTGAAATAATGTGGTTATCATAACAAACTCAACAGTAACACTACAGAATTTAACTCTTATTGTGTCCAACCGGAGGTCTGGGCATGTACAGTACTTAAAAAGCTGAAAATACCATCTCAAATAATTTAGTTAAAACAATTTAATGTTAAATCAATGACTGACTTTTATAGTAAAATTTATCACAGGACCTTATAAAACTGTTGAACGTTGAGGTTTTTGAGCTGTCAGTTTGTAGGTAAACGAGCTGTTGAAAAGAACATTTTTGGTTTGAGCGTTTCTACAATCGTTCCTTCTGCTTTTAGCAGAATGTTATCATTTGCCTTCAGCAACTCATCAATAAAACAGTTCTCTAATCAGTGACCTGTCATATTTTTATATTAATACAGCGGTTTGTGTCGGGGTTTGCAGATTACTAACAGTGTGAAGGGTAGTTGTTCTTTCATGATAGCTTGACAAAACGATGGCAATCCTGGCTAGGAAAGGCTGTTGGTTAGTGTTCGTGCTCTACAACTTAATAACTCCAATTCAGAATAGTTAGACACATGAAAGTAGCAGTATTCTGTCAGGCTTTCATTTCATCAACATTGAATACATCTCAGATTTTAGCTGGTAAATTACAAGAATAAGATGCTAGAAAATGCAGACAGCACTGATCTATAGTTGGCATATGCTGCTGGCTACAATTTTCTAAAACACAAAAAAAAGCTTAAACACTAATGCATGAAGGAAATGACACAATCTTATTTTTGTGTTGTTTAAAACATGTTATGATTTGGTGGTTACTCTCTGTAAGTACTTCTTTGTTTGACACTGGCTCATCTTTGAGATAAACCTAACTCTTATCTTTGCATTTTTGACTCTAGCTCCCTGCTGCCATCATTTAAAGAAGTGGGAGATCTGGGACAGCACGGGAATAAGTGTCGTCAGAGCTCTGCAGCGGATGCTGTTCTCAGCACACTTTGTCCAGCGCACCGTTCCTTACTCTACCAGATCCTTAAGCTGGCACACCAGGAAAAATTGCAGTCTTCACTTGATCGAACGCCTGTAGGTCAAGCCGAATCCTACTCCTGTCACTGTGGTGTAAACCCACATGATAATAGTACCCCTCATGCAGTCACACTTTGTGAATGTAAAGCTTCTAACGCCAGCCTGTACTACCCTTTAATGGATTGTGATCCTCAAGATCACAGCAGCACATTGTGCCATTCAGGAGACCCCCAGTCCAATTGTAGCATCAATCTCGACCCTTTAAAAGACTGGAAAAATGATGGTTCTCTGGGTTCAGGCTACTGCTGTGTGCAGAGGTGCAGGATGGAAACCTACACTGTTCTGTGTCCCAAGAGACTGCACTGCATTTCCTGCCAGAGCCTGACTGCAGGTCATATCAACAACATGGTGTGTTCCTTTATACCCTCTCCTACATTATCCAAATCTCCTTCACTGTGCACTCCTTCCTCTACTTTGTGTCCTTCCTCATCGATCTGCTGTAACCAACACACTCCCTATCCTTGTCACTGTTATTCAAACCCCACCTGTCCAATACAGGTAGGCAGCACAATAGAAAAGGGGATAATCGATGGGGATCCCCCTTGTCCTGTCCTAAAGAGAGAGCGGAGCCCCTCTCCTCCCCCTCTTTCCCCTATCCCTTCAGACATCTGTAAGAAAACCGATGAAAAGCCACCCTCCCTCCTTCACCATAGACAAGAGGACGAAACTGACATAACAGTTAAAAATGATATTGTGAATGGAAGCCACCTCAAAGCAGATGTGAGTACAGATACAGAGGAGGAGCTACAGAGTAGGACCCCAAGAAGTAGTCAGGCTGAGCAGAACCCAAGTGGGACTTTACTGCAGGATGTTGTGAATCGCTTCAGTGAGAAACTAGAGACAATCAAACCTCTAGAGAAAGACCCACCTCCAGTTTCTTTAGCCGTTAATGTTTCTGAGAAGGAGCAGCTGCAGTCTCCATCAACAAGTCAAACCCTGCAGTTTCATGCTGATGCCCATCTGACTGAAATTATCACCAAAGTGCTTCACAGAGGCAATGGTTGTGACTACAATCTATCTGAGCTGTTCAATCGCCATGATAGCAAAGAGCCCAAGTCCCCTAATACCCGTTCCAGACGTCGCCAGGAAGTCCTTACTGCTATAGCAACACCTGCTGATGACCCTTCAGCCAGAAGGCATACATTACAAATTAAACGCGAGTTTGCCAGGCTTGACCAGTCCTGCAATAGGAGAAAAGGTTCACCAGCCAAAAAGCCCAAACTGAATGATGGAAAGGTTTGTGTAACTACATCATGCACTTCTTCTGACTTAAACCTTGTTAAAGGGGAGTCTAAAAGAGAAATGGAAGGAAGTGAAGAACCCGTAGAAAATCATAACGTTGGAGAGCCACCACTGAACATGCTGTCTACAGATAGTGACATGAATGAAGTAAAAAAGGAAATACAGACAGTTGTAGTCACAGAAGACCTTAACGTCCTTAAATCAGAGGAGAAAGAATGGGAAATATCATGTGAAAAAAATCATCTTACTCACCCAGGCACTCAGATACCCACCTCTAAGCTGCAGAGCAAGGTTGGCAAACAAGGTTTAAAGGGTTACCGTGTACAAAAGCTAGCAGAGATAATGACTGGGACTGCAACCTCAGCAAAACAGTGTGTCGGGGCTTGTAATGAAGGTGGTGAGGTTAGCGGTGCTGGAAATGATGAAAACCAAGAAGCCCCATCAGGTCAAAGCTCTGACAGTGACAATAGACCAGGTAAGGGTAAAGATTGCAATAGCTCTATTAGAGAGAGGAACAAATCAAACCACTCCAAGGAGGTTAGAAGAACTAGGAGAAACATAGTCCCTCCACAGCGCTTTTCCTCCTATGTCACTGAGCCCAGGAAGATGTTCTTTGTTGCATGTTTCTCTGAAAGCATCTTCAATCAGAAAATACAGAAGGACAATGATTTGACAACTCAAACTTTGGAGGACTTATCCAAAGAGCCAGATGCTAATGAGACCCAGCTTGAATTAGGAAATGACACCCCTCTGTCCTCATGTGAACACACAGGGAAGCTTACCTTTGACTCAACACATAGAGAGCAATGTGGGCCATCTTACACAGAGTCAGAAACTATGGCTGCCAAAGTGAAGAGTCCAACAAAATGCAGTTTGGATATTAGGACAGATGACAACGACTGTGCTGCCAAGCATACAAGACTACGATCTTCTCCAAAAAGACTACAGGTTTTAAATACTGTTTCTGGAATGCCCCAAAAGTCATTAAATAGGAATGTCACCATAAACTCTGCCCCCTGTGTTGATAACCCTCCCAACTCCAGTGTCGAGTACACTAGTCCAATTAAGCTCATGTTTGTATCAGCTGTACAGGGTAAGGAAGGAGTAAGATATAGTCTCAAATCAGCAAGCACTGGTGCTAGTTCACAAGCAGACAAATCATTTGACCCATGTGTAGTGTCTTCATGGTCAGGGACACATGAGAAACAAAAAAGGAAGAGCACTGAATCTCACTCATCAAAGGTAACATCTAGTTCCTCACCACGAAAGTCTGCTACCTCACCAGTTACATCTTGTTCACCAACCAAGTCAACTTCTTCACCAGTCAAGTCTGCCTCCTCAACTCCAAAATCTGCTTCTCCGCAAAGCAAGTCTATGTCATCACCATCCAAGTCTGCATCTTCACCCAATCCAGTTTCCTCATCACCTAAAATAGATTCCAGAAGATCAAGTGAAAGTACTCCAACAAAGCGTGTAGCTGGAACTCAGAGCCATAGATCACCACCCAAGTCAGCATCTTCATCAAGCAAGTCAGCTTCTTCACCCAAGTCAGTTTCCTCATCGCCTAAAATAGGTTTGAGAAGGTCAGGGGAAAGTACTCCAACTAAGCGTGTAGCTGGTACTGAGAGCCAGAGATCACCATGTGACTCTTTGTCTTTTCATGAATCCACTCCTCAAAAAAGGCGTCCGGGCCGGCCAAAGAAGCTGGGACCACAGCTGGAGCAAAAAGTGAAGAGACCAATTGGTCGACCACGCAAGCAGAAGGCTGTGGATTCAGCAATCGGGACAGAAACAGTAAGCGGAAAAGTTGTAATAGCAAATGACGCTGAAGACAATGTAAACAAGAACCTCAAAATAACCGTTTTGTATGGCCGTTCAAGAAGAAACAAACGGATGGTGTCTGAGGGCTTCGACCAGCTACAAACAGAATTCCATGATGCCTGTCAGGCAGTTGGCCTGAAAAGTGACTTGGGCATTTTAATGCACAGTTCTAAGACCAGCTCAGGTAATGTTGAAACTGCCTCCACAAAGTTGTCAGAGCAGTTCAGTTTTGTCAGCCCTCTGAAAGAGTCTGCTCCTCTATCTAGCAGGAACATCAAATGTAAGAAACGTGATGATTCTGGGCCCTCTCGGAAACCAGGTAGACCTGCAAAAGTTAAAATCTCTGGAATCTCTGTTACAGTAACTACAGTGTCTCCAAGGCAACGCAAAATTCAAATGAACAGGGACACTCGGGAATCTCCGGAAGCACTAATTCATAAACAAGTCCTTCTGCCAGAATTAAGACCTTCCAAAGAACCTAGGACAATCAGCTTTCAGTCAACAACCAGAAGCAGTCAAGCGGAGAAAGGGATAGAAGCAAAGAATCAAGGTAAAGACAGACTGCCAAGTCAGAAAGTAGCAGTGCGTCACTCAGTGAGAGTGAGAAAGCCCTCAATCCACTTTCTGCATGCTGTTGCCACCTCCACCTCTAAGTCATACAGCCACAGTAACGCTCTGCTACGACGCTCTAAACAACTTTTGCTAAACAAGGCCAGCAATGAAAGGAAAAAGGAGGAGCAACAGAGTAGTGTTGAAACTTCAGGGGGAAGAAGACAGCTCTTTGGACAAGACAAAAGGAAGAAGATCTCTCAGGACCTGAGCAGTGTGGCAAGGGTGTCAGTAGACTCGATCTTTACCCCAAAAGAGACTCTAAGATGGTGGGCAGCGTCAGCTGAGGAAAACACAATGAACCAGGAACTTGCCAGCCGAATACGACTCATCTCTGACACCTGGGTCTCAGACACTGTGGAGAACAAAGAAAAAGAAATAAATCTTAATTCTAAATCAGGCACCAAAGGCAACAATTCATTTACCAGGAAGTCAAAACATTCTTCTGTGGTTCGAAAACTGTTTGATTGTTCTCCTAACACACCAAGGTCCTGCAGTATGCAACAGCTCTCCTCCTGGTTCATGCAGACCACAGAGACGCAGTCTCTGGCTATTGTCAAGAAGGAAACCTCCCGTAATCCTGATGAATTTATGCAGGTTCCTCGTTCTGCCAATAACAAAGTGGTTTGCCCCAGTCCTCAAGCAGAGCGACTCCACAAACACGTCAAGAAATTTGCCAAAACTGTGCCAAAAAGCCCTTTACAACATCAACAGGCTCAAAGAAGGTTGAGGAAGAGGAACAACGCGGCTCTGTCAACACATATTAGGCGGCAGCTCTTCACTCCCAGATTTGCAACAGGCAGGTTTAATCAAGGAGTCCAATGGTGGCGAAACAGAGCATTTAGAAACTACCAGGCCACTGTACTTAATGCAAGGACAAAGTTCCTAACCCGGAGAGAAAGGGAGAGGTGGCAAAAGAGGCAGAATAAGAAAACCATAAAAGTAGTTACAAGTTGTTCAAATGAGCATGCAGTAGATGGACTACAACAAAAACGTAAAGCATTACACAAACCAGCAAAGGATCAGTTATATGACTGTTTGGGGAACAGTTCTGCCACCAGTTCTGTGGACCAAACTCAGGAGCCTGTGGATGCACCCAAAGAGCAGAAGCTCTGCTCGAAACCCTGGAGTCCTGAGACACTGAAGGAATGTCGGGTGTTTCTGAGGAAGATTAACTCTCCAGACAGTGAATCATTGGAGGAAGAGTGGGACTCCTGTACTGTGACACTGGATGATGGGTCACCCTCTGCATATGTATTTGCAGGAAGGGAGAGAAAATTGGTAGGAGTTGTTAAAGCTGTGAAAACTGAAAGAATAAGCATGAAGAGGAGGTCTGCCTCCAGAGAGCCTGAAGGGTCTTCTCCTAAATCAGTCCAGGAGCCGGATGAGATGCCAGAGAGGAGGCGGAAAGGCAAATACAAAGGTCCAGGGGTTGTGTCTACTGAACCACCACAACCACCACCAGCGAAAATGTTGAGACAATCGCGAATGAGGGGCCTGACCGGGCCACGATGGTGTGACTTTGTGTTGGGTAACTACCTTGCCTCTTTTATTGACTATCACTAAAGACATGTACATTTATCAATCACCACAAAGTCAACTTGTGCTCTCTCTCTTTTCTCCCAGAGAACTAACCGAAGCACGAGACCTCCTCCTTCCTGGGAAAGGGACTTTAACACGGTGCCTTCTGACATTGAGCTGACCACGAGGACTGACCATCCCACTATGGTTCCGTCTTACACTCAGCAGTTATGTAGCAGTCTAACTTAACAAAAGCTTGATGTTGCACTATTTTTATCCATGGATATGTATGTACAGAATGTTTGATACTGTGTTTTTTTTTATTTTTATCATCAACTTGCCTTTGTCTTTCTGAACGTGTTTATCTCAAATTGTTTAAATGGGACTGCATAAAGCTGGTGCTCTCCCTGGCCCCCCCAACAACCCTCCTTATTGAGGCCACTGTCACCAAATATTAATCTGAATCTGTCATTTTTTAAGTACTTGAAGTAATTGTTATTGTACAACTCGTAAATATTCCCCCAAATGAATTTTCATCATTTCGTGGCACTTGTGAAATTCAAAGTTTTTAATTTAAGAACTTTTTTTAGGTTTAGAAAACTTACATTGAAAGTTTATGATACTTTAATATCCTCGTTTGATACCATCACACTTATATTTTAAAGTAGGTGCCAAAAAACATGCTTTGAATGAAGGAATTATTTTACCCGATTCACAATGTGTATGGACCCTAAATATACATTCCTGTGTCAAACTAATTGGCCAGAAGTCCGCTAAATATTGTCTTTTTTTTAAACAATACTATTGATTACACATTAAGCGCAAACATACACGTTCAAAACGACTTCATTTTCAGTCCCACTAAACCCAGGAGGTGCACGTGAAGTAATGAAGACAGTGTCATTATGCAGTTGTGTAAAGTAGATTCTGATTCATTTGTCGGTCTGTGGGATGTGACTTGTTGAAACTCGTTTGTCGTTATATGATTGCGTCAGATCTACTTCTTGCACTATTCCATCTGAGATTATTAATCCCGCTACAGACTCCTCCCCCATGTTTTGCACATCCCGTGTCCTACTACCAACCCCTACTGTAAAACTAGAGAACCTATTTGGTGCAATACAAACCCAGAGGATTTATCAGTATGTAGTAATTATTTTATTGCTGACAGACGTATGGATGTAAACAAGTACCAATGGCCTGGGATGTTACTTCAGTTGTTTCCATAGCCATGTAATGTGATTTTAGAGGATATCGCTATACAAGACTAGTTCCCCCCCACCCCCCACCCCCACCCCACCTGCTTTATTCTACTCAATGAAGCTGAAAAATAACAGATCCTTAATTGTTATAATATCATTACATTTTTTTTATCATACACATAATAGCATTAATTACTGTTTAAATGCAGGTGGGAGACGTGTTGCTGTTCCCTAGAGTTCCTTTTGTGTTTTTCTTCAAGCTGGAGCAAGAGACGCCTACCTCCACTGGAGCTCAGCCCACTGCTCTGTCATCAACCTTGTGATAGACAAGAGATTTGATTGGTTAACACTAATCTTGGATCGATACGTTTGATCCGAGATGTCTGGCTGTAGGTCAAACCTTAAACCCGTAGTGTGTATTGTGTGCCTGACTACCCTCGTGTGTGTGCTACTATGGTTGCCATTTCAACAGGATGGAGGTGGTGTGGCCCAGTGTTGTGTTAAGTAAACCTCTGTTGAAGAACCTGGTGCTAAACAATTGTTGTATATTTTCTTTATGGTGTTTTTATACTGTCCTTTACAGATGCACTAAGAGGCGTCTGGCATTGGAACAATAAAGAGTCTTTTGAAATAACTAACGAGTGATTGTGATTTACAGCAGATTGAAAAACCGACGTATGGTTTCCACTGCAGAGTAAAGCACGGTCAACATGGTGTGTCCGCACTCTGCTCACCTTAAGAAATGTGTTTATTTACCCATAGCTTACTGTTGTAGATCATATTGATCATCCTCAGCCCATAGGTTTTACATTGAGAAGTGTAAACACAGAATCCAAAATAATCAGGCACCACTGATCGGGTTGTGATAATGAACAAGCTTTATTGATATATTTCACTTTTACGATTAAAATGGCAAAACTTGAAAATGAAAGTTACTGACATAAGCTTTACTAGGTTAATATTAGAAAAAAATTGATGAAGTATACTGAACTGGTTAAAAGTAACATATTGTAGTTATTTTTGCATTAACTTCTATGAAACATTGGCCTCCTGGTTGATGAGGGTGTTGAGATCCAGCTTTGTTTTCTCCAGAGCTGCGGTTTTGGCTCTCCGTGACGGACGCATCAGGGAAACTGACTCTGGAACATTTTCTCCATCACTGGAGCCAAAACAAATAACAGGTTAAATGTGAGAAATTACTTAAAGTAATGTTCATCACGTATAATGATGGCCTCAGCCGTCGTGTTTCCTGAAACACAGACGGGAATAATGGAAGAAGCCTCACCTCTCCTCTGACGACTCAGCCCTCCTGCTCGTCTTTCTGCCTCCTTTAGCCGTGCAGACTTTCCTCTGACCTGTGCACACAAACACTCCGGTTACCCCGCAGCGCTGACTCAACTCTTTCTCTCAGGTAGACGAGAAGAGCTCTAAAAATACACAACTGCAGTCATGGGTGAGTATACAGAACCTGCATTACCTCTTTTTCCTCTCTTGGCAGATTTAGATGGGTCTTCTGTTGCAGCCTCTGTGGAAACAGAAATTCATATTTAGCCGTTCCTCTCTCTGCTCGCTGCGTTCTTATCTTGACCGACACTGAGCGGGATGGAGTCAGACATGTTTTAATCCACTTGGAAACATTTAGCTATTAAGACCTAATCCTTTCACAGCAGGAGTTGTCACAAATTATGGTAAATCTAGTTACACACACTCTGAGAAGACAACATTGTTTATGGCCGCTCAGCGGGGTGTCGGGTGCTCTTTTATACAGATTGTCACTTCATGTACCATCTGCATTAACATCCACTGGTTGAAGTGCACTGGCAATGAGGAGCTCGGCCTGTTCTCTAGAGTCCACGAGCTGATTTAACATCTTTTCCAGAGCTCGGAGACACACACGATCCTTCACCACCTGCAGACAAGGACAACAGGGGGGAAATGATATGATTTTACTCAACAGATACACATGCACATAAAACTGCAGCCAGTCGTTATCTCATCGAAGAATCAATTTACAGAAAAGTTAAGGGCATCTATTCTGATAATTGATTAACTTTGTTTTGATTCAAGCAAAAATACCAAACATTCACAGATTCCATCTCTTGAATTGTGATGATTTCCTGTTTTATACAACAGTAAACTGGGGATTTTAGACAGATGGTCAAACATAACATCTGAAGAGCTCTACGAAGCTCAAGGGCAATTTTAACTATTTTCTAATATAGATTGAGAAAATATCTTAATATCTAATAGTACAATAGTACAAATAATAGTTAGTAATATAGATGAGAGGCTGTGTTTTAACTGGATGTTTGTATCTACCTGTACAAGCTGCTGCAGCAGCGTCTGCAGGTCTTTCCTGACGGTCTCGTCTCTGCTGAGCTCCAGGTTGCTTAGAGTCTTGGCGTAGAGACGAACCTCAGGGGCTGTAGGGTCCTTCAGCATCTCCCCACACATGCGCACCGCCAAGTAGTCATGGACACACACCTCCTGAAGACAAACCACCAATAAACTCAATTAGTTTTTTGCCTCATTGTGAAGTGACTCATACAATTTTCAGATTTCATCTGTGCAGAAGAAATGAATGTATTTGTGGGATTAAAGCTGAGTGAGTCAATAAAAATAATAATAATAAAGATATGAGTCTCAGTGGGTGTTTCCTACCTCTGTGTTGGTTGAGGGTTTAATAAGTGCACTTGGTCGAGTCAGCTCCACAAGCAGCTCCACCACGTTGTTAATATCCACCTCAGCAAGAGGAGAGGTGGCCGGGGCGTTCATCAGAGTCCGAACTGTTGGAAGGAAACTCTCCTCCACAACCTCCTGGTGGAGCCTAATTCACCACAAAGACCACCGCCTTATTAGTTTACGTTGCATAACTAATCACTCCCTACATACAAGTCATGATAATAAAACTAATAAGAGGGAAATACACAGTCAAATAAATGAACCACATAGCTCATAGTTTGCTGGTATATGAGAACATGTGTGACCTGCTCTCGCGGGCGTAGAGTTGGAAGAAGACGCCGAGGCAGTGTCGCAGGCGGGTGTCGTCCTCAGTGACAGGATTGTACCACAGCAACACCAGACGGGACAACATCTTAGCACTGGAGATGCGGCCGGTGTACATGAGCTTGGCCAGGCCTTCTGCTGTTTCTGTACGCAGGTCAGACACCTGGAAATGTGGAACAAACACATACCTCAATCATACTTCAACTACTTTACATCCTAAATATGTGAATACATAGTCAGGTTCATGATATAGCTCACCTCACTGTCCAGAAACTCTGAGAGCATCACAAGGATACTCTGCGCGGTGTCCTCCGCCTTGTCCTCGGCCACCGCGGGTGCGTCCTCCTCCTGTCTGTCAGGAGACTGCCAGGGCAGGGCCGTCTGAGTGGCAGCTGCTTCAGAGAGCAGCTGGAAGCCGAACAGCAGCAACAGGTCGATGATGGCCCGCAGAGCACTGATACGGATCTTTACCTCATCCAGCTGGGCAATCTGAAAAAGGCAAAAGCGTGCGCACACACATAAATACACTTGTAATACTGGCAGTAGAAAAGTACCTAGTTATGCAAGTTAGCTTTTGTATTAGCTGCAGTAACTGAGTAACGAATAAAGACAACTTAAACAGAATCTATCGTCACAGGTGGATACACCTAGTGATTTACATGTAAAAACCCTGTTGCATTCCTTTCTGATTGATTTAACATTTGCAGTGTAGTGTTACCTGGAGCAGCAGGACCATGTGAGCTTTGGCCAGCTCCTTGCTGTGCAGAGTGCATGTTCCCAGACACACCACGGCCATGTTGCGGACAGCAGGGTGAGCATTTGCTATACTGGGCAGGACCTGAGAAATATTGAGTCACTGGTTTCATATAAATGTAAAACAATAAACAAATTACACATGAATCAAAGGTCTGATTTGGTTTGTCATCCTCAAAAGAGTTTAAGGCTCAGCTTTAATCTCCAATGGTCATAATTTACACACCTACGGTCAACATTCAGTAAATATAAGTAAATTTGGCAGCAGACAAAACTATATGAGATATATATATGAGCCTATTCTCCTGATTCATCATATAGGAAATATACAGTATATTTCCTACATTTCAACTGCGAAATAAATTAAATTCACCCCAATTTCACCTTCTCAGATTCCTCCAGGTTCTCAGTTATTTTGAAGCTAGTACACCTTTCTTTCCCGGTTTGCCTGAGGAGTCACTCTTTTTTTCCTTTGAGCCTTTAAAAATCTAACCTTTAATTCATAGTTTCTTCTTCTCTGAGAAGAGCACTGAAAGAGTTGCATATGGCCTCAATCTGTGCACGGCATGGCCTAACTCAATTCAAGGTACCGCATCACCTCCATTTATCTTAAGTCAAAGTTCCTGGCTGTAGATTCCATCTGGGAGACAAACAGACGCTCACCTGCCCCTCAAGCGCTCTCACTCTAGCTATAACTCAAACTCTCCACAGACCAAACACTTTATGTTAAACCAAAACTATGGGTCTGATACTACTGGTTTCTAAAAGATCCAATCTATGGTAAGTCAAGTGAAAAATATGATGAGGGGTGTGTATATACCAGTGAGGACATTAAGGCACTTATGGTTGGACCAATCGGAGTCTTGATGGTCATCTGCTTCAGCAGCTCAGCACACATCGTTAAACATCTCAGAAGAGTCTCTGGATCATTCTGAAACACAGAAAACAAAAACACACATTTAAGACTTTTCCTGGAAAATCTCTTGGCATCTACTTTTAAATAAAAAAATAATCTGTGCTTCCTGTGTTGATATTCACCTTCTCAGAGCGGATCTCTTTGTCAGCCGGCTGGTTGATCTCTGCGATTTCCTGGAGGATCTGGTTCCTGTTGTTCTCCAGCTCTGTGATGGAGTCTTTCAGCTCTGCAGCGCGGCTGAACTCCTGGGCAGTGATACAGTCCTCCAGGGTTTGTTTGGCCTCCATGATACGCACCTTCACCTCTGCCAGCTGGATGGGAGGAGGGGAGAAAAAGAGAGGTGGGGAGTCATTCCTTGGCTGAAATACACCCCAGAGGATCTTTGAGTGTTGAGAGCAACAACTGCTCCTCCACTAACAGGAAAAACAACAACAGCCGAGGTTCTGCGCCAGGTTACAACTCTCAAGAGGGAACTTTGCTTTTACTCACTGAAAAGAGAGAGAGGGTTCAGTTGAGCAGGTGCACTGAACGTAGAGAAGTTGAAACACCTGAGTTAGGATTCACCTCCTCTGCAGATGTTTAGTCTCCAAAATAATACACATTTTAGATGCTTGTTCAAAGATAGAGATAGTTGATGAATTGAGAATCATGACTAAACTCTGTGCCTACTTCTGTTCCTTGGTAATTGAGGTCATTAAGGTCAAATACGGTGAAGAAATGTGGTGAAGAAAACTGATAGAGAAGGAAACCTAATGAAGCTGGATGCCCAGAGGCAAAACCCAGAATGGCGAACATGATTTGCACCTTCCAACCCACTTGTTAACACATGCAAACCGTCAGCCAGATGGAGGTACAACAGAATGAACAAATACACACAGACAAGGAAGGAATATAAATAGAGCTCAGAAGACTGTAGATGAATGTTGATTAGAGGAAATTATAAATGAGTAATATCAATTTAAGTTGTTTGAATGTCAGTACTTAAGTACATTGCGTACACAGTTTGTATATACATATTGTATACTTTCTAACTGTCTTTGGTACATTTTCATATTCTATTCTAAGACTCTGTAAAATGTAAATATCAGGAAACCTTCACAGTATAAGAATCCTGTGTAATATTTGTTGGAAATAAATCTCTCACTTCATCTTTGTCTCTTTGTAATTATTTACATTTTTCTACAAAATGAAAACTAGTTCTATGTCAATATGTCATGTTTTCATCCATCCTAACTATGGAGGGCAAAGTGTTGCCCACCTGGACCTGCTGCCGGCGGCTCGCATTCTTATCCACTGGTTGACTGGCCTCCATGATGGGCTCCCTCACATCAGAGATGATTTCTGCCACCTGTGCGACACAAAGCCATGTAGACATTAATCTCAGTGGTAATGATGCCCCCACCCAATGATGGAAAATCTGGTTAATTTCTGACATATCAAACAAAACATCTCTAGTAGCAAAGGACAGTTTAATTCATGTATCCATCAAAAGAATCATCCCCCTAAAGTGTGTCCATCTGGAAACACTGGTTCATAATTTCAGCTTTTATAGTGAAATCACAAAGGGCATCAAAAAATGAAGTTCAGTCTGGATAGAGTGAAATATCAAAGTTCCTATTTACCAGTAAGATGTATTCTAACTTACAGTTTGTATGCGTCTGTGGTCATCAGACATGAGGGTGAGGAGTTTCTCAGTGAGTAGGGAGACCAGAGAGGAGGGGGTCTGTGGATGAGCCAACATCTCCTGCAGAACAGCCAACACACGCTTCCTACAGAGACAGGAAACATAGTAAGTCTGGTTAAAGACAAGGTGATAATAATAGTTGGAAAATTAGAAAAAATGTGCTTGTTTGCCCTGAAAGGTGATTGTCATGTAATTGTAAAATAAACTAAAAATCTTTCAAATTACTGACACTATCTCTTACCAAACAAAATTAACCCATACCTCAAATTACATTAAACTGACAGAATCTTACAACTAGGGAAAGCTTGAATGCCAAATGACATATAATCTGTCATTTATCCTACCAATCAGCTTAGTTTAGTCTAGAAAAGAATTACTTTAAGTGGTCTAGATCTGAATCTGTAGCCCTAGATTGGTCATACTGTAATCAGGACAAACACAGATGTGAGCCAACACGAGGGAGGAAATATATTACACGGGCAAGTTTGAATAAAATGGGGCATCATTGATATTAAGGTAAATACAACAGTTTATCTTGTCCATCACTAAAACAGAGGTTTCTAAACTTTGTCAGACTCGTCCCCTCTCCCTTCAAGGCTGTGTCTGTTGTTTTTAACTTTGTGAAAATGATCTGACACTGCGTATAGCCAACAGCACAGAAGTAACAAAGTACCCAAACCCGACCCTCATCTTACCTGCCGCCCTCCTCGTTTGTGTCCAGACACCCGATGAGATGGATGAGCTGCTGAGCGACGAACTCTTTGGTCATGACCAGCTCCAGGTGATTGAAGTCGGCCCTCTGCTCCTCCGACAGCACGGGCACCACCCTCAGATATCTACAACAGTCAGAGTCAAGAGTCAAACAGCAGCTCTCAGAGAACCGTCAGATTAGATATTAATCAGCGACACTCTCAATGACGGCAAAGTCAAAATGCAAACCGCACTCAGTGGCCTGAGTCACAGTGGTAAAGATAGAAACACACACACACACACACACACACACACACACACACACACACACACACACACACACACACACACACACACACACACACACACACACACACACACACACACACACACACACACACACACACACATATATATATATATATATATAATAATAATAGTCTTTCACTGCTAAATGCTGTGGACATAGAAACAAGAAGGTGAAATTCACAAAGATACATAAAGCAGATGGGAACTGCATACTCAGGTTTCACATTATCACATCATTCTCTGAAGTTTGCCATTGAAAACAAGATTATTCTAAAAGTATTGATTTATAGCCGCTTTTCCTACAAGAATAAAGAAGCTGTAGTTACTGATCAATTCTCTGCTTCCACAGTTTGCACTGCAGTAAGAGTAAATTATACAGCTCACAGCAGGAAATCTGAGAGTAATCCTGTGAATCAATCTTTTCTCTCACCCATGGAGGTAGTCGGCGTAAGTGGCAGCGTCTGCTAACACTTGCTCCAGTATTTCATCACCTTCATCTCCTTTGGCATTGATGAATTCACACAGAGCTCTCCAGTAGAGCACATTCTCACAGGTCAGAGAGTCCACTGGGATCAGCTTCCTATTAAAAACACACATATTTGATCTTCAGCCTCAGGTATTTTAATCAGTCATATCTCCCAAGAGACAGAGTTTGAAGTGTGTCAGTGTACCTGTTGTCGAGCTGAACTCGGTCCTGAAGCAGTTCCTCAGTAGGTTTGCCATTGAAGATGGCTTTCAGTGTGTCCAGAGCTGTTTTGGCGCAGTTCTCCACATCCAGCTTGTGCAGGAGGTCGATGACGTTACCATCGAGCCGAAGCAGCCAGGCCGGCAGTAGACGATCACAAACCACTTCCCTCACCGCTTCTATAATGCACACATCCAGTCAGACACATTAATACAGCTGAACGGAAATTAGCGCTGATTCATCTGCAACTTGATTTATTATCAACAAAACATTTTGGTAATTTTTCTATAAAATGAGCAAAATATATTTAAAGACCTTATTTAAAAACAGCTTCTTGACATCAGATCAAAGAAATAACAGGCAGAAATGTTGATACTTAAAATAAGTAAAACTTGCAGCATTATTTGAAGTTTTACAATAAAGCAAGTGCAAATACCAATTCTGTTTTTACCTATCACACACACATACAGAATCACAATTACCTGAGGAGTCATGGAGACCCTGCTGCAGAAGAATAACTCTCTGTGCGATGGTCAAAGCTTTGATGTGAACCTTTTCAGCTAGAACCTTAAACAGACATGAGCAGAAATATTAGAACAAACCTTAATTCACAATATCAAAAATAAAATACACTTTATTATGTTGTTTTACTGAGCATGAGAGTGCATGTATTTATACTGAAAAATGTGATGGCATGTGGCTACCTGGTAGGCTAGCTTGCGGACGTTCTCTTTGATGTCCCGGGTACGTTTGAGTATTTTGGGGAGGGTCTGTGGGGACATCGCAATGCAGGACAGGACAGCACGTCGTACTTCAGCGTTACTATCATTGTCCAGAATCAACAGATATGCTGGAAATAGGAAAGAAACAGAGCAGTAGACAGTTAGAGAGCCAATGACAAAGATACCCAAAGGTCCCATTAAAGTATTTTAGCAATAGCAGAACAGAGGGGGATATTTGGGTTCATACACACAATTTCTAAATTATAACATGAAGGCAGGGAAAAAACAAACCATTGATGGTGGGGCATTCAGGATCTTTTGGCTGCTGCAGACGCGTCATGGCCAAAGCAGCCTGAATCCTCACGTTGGGGAACTTGTCGGTGACGCGGATCAGCATTGCTTGGTGGATGTGATCGAAGAGGTCATCGTCAATCTGGGCATTCTCTGCCATACTGCCCAGCAACTTGTTGATCAGCTGGCACACGCGGAAACGCACAGCATGGCTGCTGGCTTTATGAGACTACAAAGACAGGAAAGTAAAAGAGGAGCAAGGATTGGGGAGAAAGAGGGAGACATTAAGTGTTTGGGTGTGGACATTGATCGTCATGTAGCACACAAAGAACAAATAGTGCCTCAGGAATTTTTTAATGTTTATACCTCTAACAGGAAGTTGAAGATGAAACTCAGAAATGGATGATCCTCCTCATCTTCTTCATCTTCCTCCTCATCCTCCTGCTGCTGCTCCTCCTCTGTTTTAGGTGGAGACTGGAAACTTGTGGCGAACCTTGCGACAAACTCGATGACATTTTCAACTGTAGGTTCACGCTTGTAAACGATCATGGCGTACTTCAAGTAGTGGACAAACTCCTCATGGAACAGGGTCTTATCCTCAAACTGAAGGACGAGATGGAGGAGATGAAAACCAAGAGAAATAATTTAAAATAAGGTTTCAAATGAAACAGTGGAAATGGGCAGTTAAAACTATACACAGAGAGGTGGTGTTCAGTTTCTATTTACCACACACTTGGAGCAAACCCACAGAATACTTTGGGTCTTCTCAAACTTTAAATTCTTTCAGCTTGTTGCTTTAAAATAAAAAATTACGTTTGCCACTTGCTTTGTTTTATTTGGGGCAATGTAGTCAAATTCTAACTAGCACTATAGGCTGAGTGAGAATTTTCCATTTCCTTCAGATATGAGGGACTTGCTGATGTATTTTCTATCCGTCGATGGAATGATCGATATGTCAAGTAACTGTTGCAGCTTATGACAATATCATAAAACAGTTAAGACAGTTGTAAATAACACAAGATGATATGATAGAAGTGTGGACGAATACTGTGCACTCCAATGTCCTCACTGTCTGTTTACAGCTATTAATTATGCAGCGTTCAAACCTATGATGCTTATATTAAAGCTCAGTTACTGCTAACGAAAGCTTAAAAGTGACCTAATGCAGGTTATAGATTTGAATTGTGAGTCAGCAGGTCTACTAACAATATGTCTGATCGTAAACGAGCAGCTCGTCATGATGAGCGCCTCACCTTGTTGTACCGGCTCTTCAGACTGGCCACCAGCTTGGCCTTGTTGTTGTGGCCTTTCTGAGCGCGTTGAAACGCCTCTTTAATCTCCATTTCATTGTCTGCGGTCATTTTCCTTCTGTGGAAAACACGAGTTCACACACAAAGTCACCCGAACAGCCGCGGAAGCTCTTCAGCGAACATGATACGAACAGCGGCTCGTTGGTCTCCGGTGTCTCCGCAGAGAACCAGAGCTCAGTCCCGAAGGAAACAGCAGGGGAACACCGGAACTGAGCAGAGTCGTGTGGGATAAGGTTTCCCAGAGAGACGTAACGACTTCTTAAATCATAACATTGAGGAAAACATCGTGTTGTACAGAGAGAAGTGCACTTACTCGGTTTTTGAAGATGTTCTTTTCCTTCTCTTCTCCTCTGCTCCGCGCGAGGAAACCGCCTGATTTCAAATTCAACTGTCGTGTGTTCTCGCGAGAACTGAGACGCGTAATCTCGTCCGCTACGCGAGGACGTGTTTCGCCCTGAGTGTTGCCTGACAGGCGAAAAAGACCACAAGACTATGTGTGAGATAAAATAGGATAAGGTAAAACTTTATTGATCCACCCACCGGGTGCAGCAGGCAGGTCACGATGAGGTATACAAGAGAATACAAAAATATTGGGGGGGAAATGGAATAATATTAATAAATAATAAATAAATGCAGAGTATGTACATAATATACACCTTTCACTGTAGTGGTTCGTATAGAAAACAAGTTGTTGTTGTAGTAGTGCAGTGGCACAGGATGATTGCACGAGCAAGTAGAAAAACAGTTTGTACATAATCATAAGGACATATTGTGATGTGCAGATGACACAAATGTGCAAAAAGTTGTTTTGGGTAGAGTATGAGTAGAGTGACACGAGAAAAAAAAGGGTCATAAATATGTTTATGATAATACCGAAAATAAATTACCGAAAACTTACTTCTTCATTCTCATTCTTGACTCTTGTTGTTCTGGGTTTGTACCCTCATGGTTGAATGCACTTATTGTAAGTCGCTTTGGATAAAAGCGTTAGCTAAATGAAATGTGATGTAATGTAATGATTAATGGCGGCCGACATAAAACTGTATACTGCACAAAACAGTGTACTTTAAGATGAATTTTTTTTAAATAAATCATAAACTGTTTATTTGACCCTTTATTAAAAATAGTGAGTATTTTTTACTGACAATTTTCAGATCAAATGGTTTATTGAGATGATAAATAACAGATGAATCACAATGAAAATATTCATTACTTATAGCTAAAAAAAATGCATCCGGATTTTTCATGGTTTAAATGGATAACAATTAATATTGAGTGAAATGTCCTAAAATACATATAGAGATTACATACTCATTTACAAAAGTCCCCTTAGATATTGACCACACTGAACAATGCAATCATATGGCTTGATTTTGATTGGATAAACGGAAATATCCTGACATTGATCTGCCAATATTTTCATGCCCATATGAGCCATCTATATGTGAGGCCCTTCTGCTGGTGTTGTAGGCTAATGATGCTGATGTTGTGATATCAGATACAGCTGTGGAGTGAAGAGCAGGAACACATGTCTTCACAAGGGGACGGAGCTTTTCATTGTATGTCAACAACAACTGCTGCAAACATCTATTCCTGGAAATCAATTTAATATAGAGGGCACTCTGTCAGCGTGTTTGCTTTAGACCGACGTGCATGTGGGTGAGGGATTATATGGGAGGTGTATTATCGTATCAAATATTCATGCTAGTAGATGGGCTAAAAGTTTCTCCATTAGTCCATACACCTTTGTCATGAGCCAAAAAGATCTGGGGGAAAATGGCCTTGAGAACATCTGTCCATTAATTTAATAGTAAAGCCATTCCAATGCTTTCTTAGCAAGTAAATGACTTATGTCATATGTCATATAGCCTATATAGGCATCATTAAACAATCATTTCTCATTAATTTGAAATTAACTTTTTGTTTTATGCTAGTTTTAGGATGGTCCAATGCTAATAGACTGAATCACACACATACACTTATGTCACCACTCTCCATCACTGTATGTGCGAGCAGTGAGCACATGCATGACCACATGGCCAGTGCTAAATTACTACTACTACTACAACTACAAACAAAAGTACACAACTCCCTACAGGGCCCCAAGACATCCCAAGCTCCCTGAAGTGTCATCTGGCTTGTGTAACAGCAATTTTATTTGCATCACTATATTAGCATATGCAGTGTTATCTAATTTTCAGGTCATGTCTTTAAGATAAACAAAATTTGATGTATTAATAGAACACATCCAACAATAAATAGACATTTCATAGTCGCTCCGTATTGCCTTGTGCCGCTTTGTAGTCTCAAACGAAATGACTTGTATAACTAGGGATAACAGCACATTATGTCTTGAAACATTCACGGTGTCACACTGGGCTGATGGAAACTGATGGCAGCAGTTCTGTGAAGAATAAAAAGAGAGAGCACATGAGAATTTCAAATCACTAAACACTGTTGTTGGATTGTTGATTTCACAAATTGCTGGACACGTGGACCAGATGGTGCTCACATCCAGTATAACCCTAAGTAAATAGTGTTTCATGAAAGTACATATTAACTGACGGACGATCTAAACCTGTGTTGTTTTTGTTTCTGGGTTTCTGTTTTCACAATAAAGGCCATAGATATACTATACTTGGTGATAAATGGCTAGTAGGTGAACGGGGTCTACCATTTGGATAGATATTATTTGTCTAATGTTTTATTAAAACAAATATGTCTGTTCTTCTGACTGTAAGGTGCGTGGACTGTTACTGACACTGCTCTACGCCTGTTCTGTTTACGGTATCTGAGTGATGGAGTAAAATCACACGACTGGACCCCAGGGACCCTCTCCTCTTCTTCCTCCTCTTCCTCCTCTTGTTCTTCCTCTCCTCCTCCTCCGCCTCCCCCCTTTCCTCTCTGCTCCCGGTGATCGGTACTGATACAGCAGCGCCGGTAGGGGCGGGGCAGCACTGCAGCAGCAGCAGTGCGCCTCTCGAGCTGTCTCCGGTAATGTACCGTAGGATACACACGCCCCTCTCCGCCCCTGCCGCGAGACAGGTGGTTGGATTCTACACCTCCGTCCTCTAGCGCTCCCTCTTAGAATAAGATTTTTAAAAAACATATATTTATTTATTTATCTATCTGTCAGCAGCGGGGAAGGGTCGGTTGGCGCGAGCGCGTCCCCGATGGACTCCCAGCGTGTGACCTCCGCGAGCACCGGGTGGACCGCGGGAGAGGGGGGGCAGCCACCGGAACGCACGAGGAGAGCCCCGCCGACCCAGATGTTTTCCAGCGAACCGCTCGAGCTGCGCGCGGGAGCGTCTCTGCGCACGGAGGAATGACATGCACGCGTGAAAAAAAGTTGACGCGATTCGCGGTGGGATTTTTCCTCTGAGCTGTGGCAGGATCGTTTCTGAGTGCGCCCCGGTGCGGGAAGTTCCCCTGGAGGAGTGAAGGGGGGGGTGGATCCGCTATGGCTTCGGGCGCCGGTAAGGCTGCCGCTCAGCCCCCCGGGCCGGGCTCCGCCGTCAACGGGACTGCGGCAGAGTTCGCCAACATCGAGCAGGAGCTGTACGACTACCAGATGCACAGCAAGATGTGCAAGAAGATCGCGCAGCTCACCAAGGTAAGAGCCGCCGCTGGCACCGGGAGACAGGCGCGCTGCCACCGGATGTGTCAGGCTGATTGGATGATCTGATGGCCGCCTCACTATCAGCCACATCGCACCGACACAGAATCAGGCTCCATGCTGAAAACACACCCGCTACTCATGATACTGTGATGGGGAGTATGCTACACAGACATCAACAGAGGCTGTCTCAGGAATCAAAATTCTTCTAGAGATGATCAGTAGAAGGCAAATAAAGGAAATATAAGATGATACAATACACCAGCTAGCTCATACCTTAATAAACAACATTATAGATGGACACCATAGGTCACCAATCATCATTATCTCTTGGGATCATGACTAGAAAACTTGGGTCAGTGTTTTGTATTCCTCTTCGTGACTGTCACAGCAATCAGACATTAGCAGGATCATTACAGGAGCTTTAGGTGGAGGCTGCAGATCTTTTCACTGCCAAGCCAATCAGAGCAACAATTAACAGTGATGTATCAGTCAGCTCATCTGTGCATTATCTTCACCATGCATCAAAGATAAAAAAAAACACATCTTTGCACGTTTCACAGCAGAGATTTGCACACAGATGCCAAAGCCCTCAATTATTTCCCTTTGTTTGACCAACAGATACAAATGCATCAGATTTTAAAAAGACGCTGCAGCAAATGGTTATGATATTTATACATGCATGAAATTACTTATCAATCAGATATTTTTCATGATCAGGCTTTAATCTCCACATCTCACTGTGCATCTTCTTCCATGCACTCTTGTCAGGGTGCAGCCAGGGATGCTTGGCAGCTGCAGCAGCAGCAGCAGCCGTTATGTGCTCTGCATTTCATACAGTAAGCATTGCTATATGGGGATTCACCCTCTCTGTGCTTCACAATAATGCTTACAGAGGCAGAGCATGACCCGTCGCTTGTTGAGCTATGACAATTACTGATGACTGTGCACATCCCATCTCCCCTTATGGCTTCACCTCTGTGTAGCCCATAGGTGTGTGTGTGTGTGTGTGTCCGTCCAGGAGTACATGCAATGCAATACATGCCACAGCTTTATTGGTGTGTGTTGTCCAAAAGGCTTTTACTCATACAAACAGACACAGATAAACAACGATGACACAGATGAGGGGTCAGCACTTGTGTCTGTGCTTGTTAGGGGGAATTTACCAGCCCCGTCCTTCTACACCTCCTCCTCCCTCAATCATAAATCCGTCCTGTAAAGCCTCCACTAGTTTCTCTCTCTGCTGAAACTTTATGCAGGCCGTGCTAGCCCACTTTAGCTCTTTGATGACGTCAGTAAATAAATCCGAGACCCGTAGCGCTGATGAAATATGAGGATCATCAAATCTGATATTTGGTGTAAGCAGTTTTTTCACCCGGCTCTGGGATGCTGGGCATGTGACACGTGGTTTATTTGAGTGTTTTGGGGCAGGGTGTGGAGAAGAGAGGAAGCGGGAAATGGGTCAGCTGTGGTAACCTTATATATTTAATAACCCGTACTCTACTCTGCCTACTTGCTGGCACACACACACACACACACACACACACACACACACACACACACACACACACACACACACACACACACACACACACACACACACACACACACACACACACACACACAACCCACCCTAACCCACATAGAAATATCATAATGTATCTTCTTCCACCCTGGACAGTGATAGAATCTGATGAATCCACATGGCTAGAATAAACTGCTGTTTACTGTGTCATCCTAAAATATAAACTCTAGAGTAACAGGGTTACTTGTGACTGAAGCAGATGCTTAAAGAGTTTAACAATATTTATGTATTATAAGGGGCAGGATTTAAAGCTAATTTAAAATGCTGCTGCTTTCAATACACCTCAAATATATGTATATGTGCATATGTTGTTTTCAGGAGTGATCACCTTTAAATTCTCCTCCTGACCTCTGAAAATGGTTGTATATTAATAAACCAGACTTGTAAGTTTGACATCAAAATTTGCCCCAACAGCTGGAAGTCCTCAGAAAATAGCAGGAATACATATAAACATCAACATTAGGGTTTTTCTTCATAACTCTGGGTAATGTGGATAAATTGTTGGGATTTGATTTATTTGACCTTATGATGAAAACTAATCACAACTGAAAATGTATTGAAAGTTACATCCCAGTGAATTTACAGTGCAGGGCTTTTGACCAAGAGTCCAGTGTTAAAGTCCTGGTCGATAGATAGAATATGGACTTTGTCGCCCAGGCTCCTATTGATTCTTAAATTGTCCCCAAACTAACCCTCTAACCCTGTGGTGTATTGTTTCTTTTTACGAGTCAATCAGGTCTAACTCTCAGTGGGTTGAGGAATTTACCCCACACCCCTCGATTCAGTTACCTGTGTCATGTGGGCTGTATAGCTCAGTCAGTAAAGCATCAGGCTACCGGTAAGGGTTACCGGTCTAAGACTCAGTGAAGGCAAGTAACTCCTAACTTAATCATCTATTGTTCACCAGCACCTGTAGGCAAGTATCCAATATGGTGGTTTCCTGTATCTTTAACCATCTGACATAATAGCAGAACCCTAATCGTAAAACTAACCCCCTAACCCAAACCCTGTGGGCCAGTGCATTGCCTTTGGCTCCCCATTTCAGCTGCCCAGTCTTTGGATGAAGCAAGAGACCTAGCTGCAACCCAAACCCTAACCCTAACCCTAAACTTACCAAAGTCGTAGAAACTCATAGATGGTACCAATCGATCAGGCATGCCCGCATTAGTGGGGGTAGAGCCTACTCCCAAGTCTCTACGACATTCACCAACCTTAACCCTAACCCTAATCGCAACCCTAACCCTAATTGCAACCCTAACCCTAGTTGCGGTAGGGTTAGGGTTGCGATCAGGCTGCGGTTAGGGTTAGGGTTGGTGAATGCCGTAGAGACTTGGGAGTAGGCTCTACCCCCACTAATGCGGGCACGCCCGATCTATTGGTACCATCTATGAGTTTCTACGACCTTGGTAAGTTTAGGTTAGGGTTGTGATTAGGGTTAGGGTTAGGGTTGCAATTAGGGTTAGGGTTAGGAATGGGGGCATGAAATAGCCCCTTACCCTAATCTTAACCACCACAACTAAATGCTTAACCATACTAAAGCTAACCTTCAAACAGCCCAATGAAAGTGAGTCAGATAGTAAGAACCGGCCAAAATGTCCTCACTCTGTAACTTCTAGTCTCAAAATGGTCCTCACAAAGATATCTGTACAAGTGCACGAACACACTCATGCACTTAACACACCTCCTCACGTCTACCTGGCTCGCACTCCTCCGATCACCCATCCACACTTATGTTTGACTTACACAGCTCCCTTCCCCCCTCCCTCTTCACCCCCTCTCTCTGACAGTTAGAGTGGTGTGTCCTGGTTGAATGGGTGCTGCTAAAGATAAACCAGTAGCACATCGGAGTGTGTTTACACTACAAGCCAATGGGAAGAAAGCGAAAGCTGACGGGCCAGCTGTTGTGAATGTTCACATAAGCTTGTGCGTGATTGCACACACCCACATGAATACAGAAGAGTAGTCTCTTTATATATATGACTCAGGGATCAGCAGTAGCATATTTAAGTGTGTGTGTGTGTTTATGTATGTACGCACACCCACTGTTTTGATTGGCAGCTCTAATTCTCTCCATGTGACTTTCTGTACTTATCCAGCTCACAATGTCACAATGTACCCTGCTTGTAATCCAGCACACCCGGTACCCTCTTTGATACTCTGATATATGTGGATGTGTGTGTGTGTGGGAGGGATGGCTGATGTTTGAGACAGTGTGTGTTGCCTGTCTCTTTGCCTAACCTCTCCTCTGTGCACCAACCATTCCCTCTACATCTCACTCCTGTTTCAACAGCATCGTCTCGCCTCTCTTTTACACTGTAGACAGAATATTAATTTCATGCTTTGCTGACTATGACGTTATTGTCAATAAGCACGGGCACTGGCTTGTGAGGATACATGAATAACGTTGTGGACTGGCAGGATCGATACAGGGATCTTGAGAGAGGATTTACTGTAGCACGAGGCTCTTGGCTGCACTCTGATAAAACTGCCTGGTCAAGCATCTTAAGAATTTACACCCGAAAGCCTGAATCAAAGTGTGGGACTACTTTTAATCCAAACTGTTATCACAGTGAAATGTGCAATCACCAAACTCCAAATGTTTATTGCCATGTTTAATACATTTTCAGAACTGTAAGAGCTGGGGAAACAGCGAGCTTGCCGCTAGGTATCATTGTTTATCTTTTCTTTAACACTTTACATTCGATTTTTTTTGGAAAGTTCAGTATTTTGTTTTAGAATATTCTCACCATAAGCCACCACGATGATAATCAATACTAGAGTTTAATAGAGACAAGCCAAAAAGTCAGTGATCTGACACAGTATATCTGTATATATACACATACATGTATATTATACAGTTACACAACAATATCTAAAGTTTGCAAAATTCAGATAGATAGATAATTTTAACATTTGCCTACTGGTCAAATTGGACCAATTATGGCCGTTATGGCAAAACCCTTGTGTGTACAATCAAACCAGTGCTTTATAGCTTCTAACTCAAATGGTCAATATCATTAACTTATCAGTGATTAGCTGGGAGTACTCATCATATGTTCTGGCAATGTATGCCATCTTATGTACAAACAAGAACTTTATGTAGTTTTGTGTTTTCATTCTACTTTTAGCTCGTCAACAACCGTTCATATGCAGAATATATGGCCAAATGTATGTGGACATGCTTCACCTACGTCTGTGCACTTTGGTCTGGGGATGTTTTACATGGTTTTGACAAAGCACTTGAGTTAAAATTATAAATATATCCCAATGCTACAGCAAATACCTTTTAGACAATAATGTCTTTCTTACATTGCTGCAATTTCTTTCAAAAAGACTATTTCCATGCAGTAAACCAGGTCCATTAATAAATGAGTTTCTGAATTTGGTGTGACTGGCCTGCACAGAACCCTGGACTCAATCCAAACTGTCACCTTCAGAATGAACGGGAACATCAACAAAGCCAGGCCTTAGCACCCAAAATCAATGCAATACATCGCTAATGCTCTTGTAGCAGAATCGGAGCAAATCCCTGCAATCAGCTTGCAAAACCTTGTGGAAAATCACTCCTGTAGAGTGGAGGCTGTTATAGCAGCAATAATAAAGCCCTTTGATTTTTTTGTATGAGATCTTCAGCTATATCATATTTGACCATCTTGCGACGCCTCAGGGTGCTCCGACCTCCAGGTTTGGGTAGATCGGGAGAACCGCTGCTAAGTCTTCCTCTCTCCTGCTATATTTTCCTTGCTCTCACTTTCAAACTGGCCAAAGTTAAAGAACAGCACACGCACACACACGCACTCCCCTTCGAGCCTGCCCTCGATACTGAGTCCCCTTCCCTCCTCTGACTCATGAGTCATAGTTTGTGAGCCAAAGTTCACGAACTGTGACGTGATTGAACAGCCAGCGTGACATACTCTGTTTGACTGACAGCGAAGAGAGAGGTGGGTTTGTGATCAGGACCCGGGCCATGTCACATCCATCATCAATGTTAGGATCTGAATTATAAGAAATGCATTGAAGATCAATGGACATAGACAATTGAGGCCATGCAAGGGTGTGTGTGTGTGTGTGTGTGTGAGAGAGAGAGAGGTGGTGACATGCACACACACACACTCTCTCTCTGCAGGAATGTCTGGCAGTTCTGTGGCATCTGTGTCCTGCAGACAGAGAGGCGTCTGGGTAAAATATGAGCCCATGTGTCCTCTGCTCACACCCAGACTCGTGCGCACACACAAACACTGTACACACACACACACACACACACACCTCTGCGGGTGTGTAAGTGAGATGTCAGGGTCACAAGGAGCAGATGATGACACTGTAGACGTGGAGTGGAGGGTAAAATGAAAAGTGTGGTGAAACAGACCATATTTCATATGTTGGTCTAAATTTAGAAGAGAGAGAGAGACCCCACATACAGTCGACAGGCAGGAGAAACCCTGCACTTGTCTTAAGTTACAGTAGATACAGTTTTACAGAGATGTTGTTTAATCTCTGGTATTTTCTGTTTGGGGATTATTGTGTTTCCCTATCAGTCAGTTTCAGTTTGTTACCGTAAAGCTGCCAACTCAAAACATTGGCTCCATAATGTCTGTGTGTGTGTGGACTGTAGTGTTGGTGTCAGTTTTCCTGCTGTTTGTGACGCTCTTCAGATGCATCAGGAAACGACCCCATGCAATGAATCATCTGACTGTAACAAGGTCAGCCCAAAGGAGAAAGGTCTCCAAATCAACTCTGAGATCCACCACGTGGTAATATACAAATCACAATCCTGTGACAATCCAAATTGTCCAGAAGGAACAGTTTAATACTCAATATGTGCTCGCAAATCTCTTACTCTGCAATGAAACCTTTCAACATCAAATTAAACTCAAGAAGGATTTGCTGTTTTGGTTTTGATTAAATCCTCAGTTAGTTCCACAAATAGTGAAAATGATAGAGAAAAGCAGTATTTCCTCAATTACTTTTTTGAGTTTTAGCAAATATAATCAAAATAAAACATAAGAATCTCAAATTATAACCCAAAATGGCTTCATATAAAAACACAGCAGTTAAGTCAAACAAACTAAGTACACAACAAACAACTTGAGGGGCACTCAGAGACCACCTCCGCCGAGGCTGATTGGCCACTTCATCAACATATTGGATATAGCCTACATGAATCAAAATTTTCTGCAAATTATTCACATTAAACATGGCAAAATATCCATTCTCTGTTAAAGTTGAAAAGGAATATGTGTTCCTGCACAGTAACTTAATGAAGATCTCCTGGGTTCTTCCTTGTAGTTTTTGCATGATCTTGCTAATAGACACAACATGAAAACCAATGAAAACACAAAAATTCCACTCAGTCAAGCACACACCTTTACCAAGGCACAACAGTCCCCTTAAATTCAATCAAGCTGCTCAACATTTTTCACACAGATATCAGTCCTTTAAATGTGCCTTACATCAAGATCCACCCTTCTGTGAATGATCCCCTCTGAAAATAGTGAAAATGTTGAATAAAGCCCAATTTCATTAAAGAATGTGATCCACTGATCCAGATCCTTACTGAAATGTTCTTTTTTGACTCATGCTGCAACATCAACCAAATTTCATGGTATTTCTAGTGTTATCTTGCTTATAAACAAACATGTAAACCAACCAACAAACAAACGAACCGGGGTGAAAACATAACCTCCTTAAACCTCATTAACAATGATGAACAAGCATCATTAATGAATATCAAAAACACCATGATCCACCATTTTGGGAGCAGATGGGCTGTAGGAGGGAGGTTAATATAAGATATTGTCATAATTCAGCAAGGGTCAAGGGCAAGGGTGTTGATGTGCTAACGATCCTTCAGTCTATCTCTGTCTGCTGTTGACGTCTCTACAGGTGATTTATTCTCTGAACATGAAGAACGAGGAGCAGGAGTCGGCCCTGCAGGCCTTGAGCCAAGCCCACCATGAGGAGCTGCACCGCATCCTGATGGAGACGTGTCACGAGGGGGAGGGGTCGGGGCCGGGGCTGAGGACACGCCTGCTTGAACTGCAGGACTCTCTGGATGAGCAGCAGAGAGCTGGAGCCCAGGTGTGTTTGTGTGTGTGTGTGTGTGTGTGTGTGTGTGTGTGTGTGTGTGTGTGTGTGTGTGTGTGTGTGTGTGGGTGGGTGGGTGGGTGTGGGTGGGTGGGTGGGTGCACTCCTACCCTCCCGATCACGAGGGGAGCCAACCTCATTCAAGGGCACGTTGTGTTGCCGTAATTTTATGTGTAAACTCTCAACGCGAGCAGCAAATCAAATCCACCCCCTAATGTGACCTACAACAGTCAACCTAGTTCAGATAGCCCATTAACTTTACATGCTGTGCAACACAATAAACCAGCAACATGAATCATAAATACCCACATGACTTTCTTATGAGCTCTTTGGGAAAAGAACATGAATTTCAACTGAAGAGATAAAAAATGAACGCAGACCTCACATTTTTGAAATATTTGGCCTTGCTCATATGTCTGGTTTGTTTGTCATCTGCCACGTTTTGCAGATTCAGAGCAGGTAGGTCAGCGTGCAACATTAGAGTTTAGAAAACCTACTGAAAAGACCTAAATGTACATGAATAGACCCTTAACACTGAAGCCCCTGGGCTCTGTATTTATGAAACTGTGCAGACGAGTATGGTCAAATACGTTTTGGATGTTTGATGAGCAAACACAGCTCAGTTCAGTGCGGAGCAGCCTGGGAAATAGGCCCGACAAGATGAATACATTAATAATAGGAGGAAATGCATTATTACAGTTAGAGCAGACTGTCACTGATGCAAATACTATACACAACACAAAACCAGATGTCCAGTCTTATTCTGTGGCCTCACAAACATTGTGTCTTGTTAGCAGATGTGTAAAAGTTTTATCTCTGTCTTTGATCTGCAGCAAGGGGCCATGGGGTAGGCACAACAATACACTAAGAGAACTAGAATGGCACTTATTCACTGATCAAACTGCCATTCCAAGCCACCAAGGCCCAACCTTTAAATTGCAAACCCTATCAGTCCCCTAAACATGCCTGAGTTTTATGCCTACGCACCGACGACTGCCAGTTTTCGGGTTGTCCGTCCGTCCCATTCTCGTGAACATATCTTAAGAATGCTTTGAGAGATATATTGGACTCAATGATGTACTGATTAGATTTTGGGGATCAAAGGTCACGGTGGCCTCACGTAGTGTGTTCATGTTTTTTTTTTAACATGATAATTTAAAATCAGCTTAAGGGAAAGTCTTCGAATTTGGTACAAATGTTCAAATGGACTCAAAGATGAAGTGATTCGATTTTGGTGCCCGGAGGTCAAAGGTCACAGTGACCTCACGTCCTTGTATATGTGATATGTTAGGACCGCCCGTAGGGAATATCATTACATCCGGTTGTCAAAAGTCAAAGGTAAAGGTCATAGTGGCCTCAAGAAACATTTAGTTTTTGGCCTCTTGAATGTGATATTTGGAGACTGCTTTAGGGAAAGTTGTCACTTGGACTCAAAGATATAGTGATTATGTTTGAGTGGTCAAAGGTCACAGTGACGTAGAAAATTAGAAAAATGTACATGGAAACTGCACTGGTTGGCGGAGGCATACGACTGCAGTGCGGTAATTCTAGATCTAAAATTATGCCTTGGAAAATGTGGGAAGAGAGTGATAAAAAAAATGTATGGATCCGCCCCCTCATCTGGATACACAGTAGGTTTTTATGGTTTCTACCCTGACCCATATTACATCCGTCCACCAAGTTTCATGGTAATCCGTCCAGTAGGTTTTGTGTAATCTTGCTTACGAACAAACAAACCAACGGCAAAAACATAACCTACTTACGATTCCTGTTAACTTAACAGTGCAGGCTGGTAATGATGCTTTGCCAAATACTCAGTATTGTTTGAATGTTACAACATCGCAGCTAATTGGCCTGAACAGCCACAGTCTTTTTCAAATCTTTGTAACTCCCTGTCCACACTGTTCACTCCAGTAGTTTGCACAGCTCCTACATCTCAGTACAGCAGTTTGTGCCCCTACAAAATACAAATTAACTGCGTCAGCATGTCAGCAGAGACCAAAGAATCCTGAAAGATTCTTTGGGAGAAAAACATAATTTCTTTTGATGTCTACGAAAATGATGTCGTAGCCAGTAACCCAGGGACGTAAATACTCATTAAGCACTGAGTTTACACTGTGTGTAAGTGCACTGTGGAACATGTCGTCCTCTGTGCCTCCAGGTGCAGGCAGATTTCGAGTGCTTCCGCATCCACGCCGAGGAGAGGGAGCGTGAGACAGAGGTGGAGCTGAGGAAAAGGTTTGAGGAACGGCTCCAGGCTGCGGAGGAAGAGCTCCAGGAGGCCAAGGCCAAGATCGGTGCTGCCCAGGAGGAGAGTCTGAGGCTGAGCAAAGAGCTTCAGAAGGCAGAGGAGCAGATCCAGGAGCTGGATGCCAATTGCGAGGAGCTGCACAAAGCCGCTGACAAGGAAGAGAAAAGGAGAGAGGAGGAGAGACAAAGAGAGGATGAAAAGAAAAAGAAAGAGGAGGAGGTGAAGCAAACAGAGGACCGTGAGGACTTGGAGAGGGTGAAGGCGCTCCTGGAGGAGGTGAAGACGCTGAGGGAGGAGGGCACTCGAGCTGAGGAGAGCAAGAGGCGTGCGGTGAAGGAGGAACAGGAGCAATGCAAGCAAAAGATGAACGATCTCAACGAGGAGAAGGAGGACATGAGGAAGAAGATGGAGGCTGAGTGGAGGGAGGAACGGCGGAGGTGGGAGGAGAGAGAGGAGGAGGAGAAGAAAGGTATGCACAGTGCACTGAGAGAACGAGTGAAGAGGGCGGAGGCAGAGGTGGAGGGTCACCTGGAGAGGCTGTCCGAGAGCAAGAGGAGCACGGTGAAACTGCAAGAGCGGATACAGGTATTTACACACGCTCACAACAAATGTTTTTTACTTGGAAGGAAATGAAAATGTTGCTGCTTCCTGTCTCTGATGCACCCTGCTAATGATCATGTTGATGGGAAAGCAGGGAGCACGGAGAGAGGAGAGCGGGTGGATCCTGCTTGTCTAACCACTTGCTGCGCTCCCTGAGTGCTATTCCCTCTGCCAACTCTCTGCTAATGAGTAGTTTGAGCAGGAGAGATTCGCTGCACCACCACCATTACCACCTCACGCATGAGCATTAAGAAGCCCTGTGAGAGCTGGCACGGAGCTGACATAAGCCCTCGCATCCGACCATTAGAGACTCACAGATGGGAGAGATCGCTTCCTGACTCACCACATTTCATTCCATCCATTTATCTATCATTTTTCTTATCATCTGTCTTTTTCTTTCTTCTCTCCTGTCCAACCTGTGCTCTTTTACATCCCCTGAATCACCCTCCTCACACTTAACTCCCTCCTGCGTCCTTGTGACTCCCCTCCAGGACCTCGAGGAGGAGCTGGAGCTGGATCGGAAGCGCGTGTCCGAGGCAGAGGGCGTGGCTAAGCGGGCGGATGAGGAGCTCGTGGTCGCCAAGGAGAGGCTGCTGCTGCAGGAGGACGAGCTGCAGAGCCGAGCAGGTAGTGGTTCGGCATGTCTCCCGGTGCCTGTGTCTGCAAGTCCACCTGTCCTCTTACCTGTCTGCTGAAGAAAGCTCACACATCGCAGAGATTCACTCAGAGCGTTATTCATTATACTCTCTGACGCAGAATTAATTACGTTTTCACCTCATGTCATTATAATAAAGTGTATACAGAAAATGCAACAAATGCACATTATTCATCCTCCACTAAGGCAAACAGTTTCATCAAAGTGTCATCATACCCAGTCAGCAAAAACACCCAGAATTTTATTCATAGCACGAGAACGATTTTAGTTTGTTCGACCTTTCCTCGTTCAGTGTTGCTCTGCTGTATTTCCATTCTGCTTCTGTTATGCATAATCAATCAATAAATGCTTGTGCATGTGTGTGTGTCTCTGTGTTCACTTTGGTTTGCGTGTTCTGTATGTGTGTGTTAGAGGAGCTGCTGAACCGCGGACGCTGCCAGGTGTGTGTGTGCTCCGAGGTGGAGGAGCTGAGGAGTCAGGTGAACCGTCTGCAGAGCAGGAACAGAGAGCTGGAGCTGCAGAGCAGCGGCAGAAACAGTGACCACGCCCGGCAGATACGCCAGGTTACACACACACACACACACACACACACACACACACACACACACACACACACACACACACACATACACACACACACACACACACACACACACACACACACACACACACACACACACACACACACACACACACACACACACACACACACACACACAAATTAATAAAGTGCAGTTACATGTGCATATTAAATATTACATTCCGCGTGCTCTCTATTCTGCCATTAAGTCTATTTTTATTATGCCTCAAAAGTTCAGATTTTTAGACTCTCATACGTTTAAGCACCAAGGTTATAGTTAGTTGTAATGTTGTAATGCACTGCATTATATCCAGATGTGTTTCCAATAGTCTGCCCTCCACATATATGTAAATATGGAGAACAAAAATGTAGAAATTCTTCTCAATAGCATGCATTAGAGTGCAAACCTCCACCAAAGCCCAACAGTCCTAATCATTCACTAGAGTTTTTGTGTTTTCTAACTAAATTCAGATTGAGATTTTTGGGATCTCCACCGAATTTCACACACTCCAAATATCCATGAATTTCTCCCTGAAATATCAAATTATGAAAAACGTCTTATCTCACAATGTTAAAGAAAAAAGAAAAAATATATCCTAGATCTGCCCCTGATTTGGATCCACATAAACACTTAATGGGTTCTTCCCTGGGTCGTGCTCTACCCCTCCACAAAATGTAATGGAAATTGGTTGAGTAGTTTTTGCGTCATCATGTTAAATAACTAACAAACAAACACAGCTGAAAACATAACCTCCTAGGTGAGGTGAATATAATGTTGGCCCATACAACACCACCTTTGACCCTGACCTCAATAATAAACATATATTTATTTAGTTTTTTTAACATTTTTGGGATATTCTTAACTTTGCTGTGTGATTATATTGAATTACATCAGACTGCACAGTTGTACCTAATAAAGTGGCCACTGAGTGTTTGCTGTGTGTGTTTATAGCACGCCGAGGCCCTGTCCAGTTTGCGTTCAGAAATGGTGAGAGCCCAGACAGAGGAGCTGCGTCGCATCCAAAAGCACGCAGACGACGAGAGGGACAAACTGCAGAAGGAGATAGACAAAGAAAGAGAGAACCTGCAGAAGGAGAGGGAGCGTGAGAAGGACCAGCTGGAGAAGGATAGAAACCGAATGCGCAGGGAGAGGGAGGAGGAGAAGGAATGGCTGCACAAACAAGGGGAAGATGTCAAAGAGCGCCTGCGTCAGGAGAAGGAGGAAGAGGTGGACCGACAGTGCAAAGAACTGGAGGTGGAGAGGGTCCGTGTCCGTTCCCAGCTGGACAAGAGCATCGAGCAGGTCGAGGCGGAGAAGGCCAATGTGCAGCAGAAGCTGGAGGAGGAGAAGAGGAGGTTGGTGGAGAAGGCGGAGGAGGACAGGAGGAGGCTGAAGGAGCAGGTGCGGAAGGCGATAGAGGAGGTGATGAGGAGACACGCGGCCGAACTGCACGGCGTCCAGGAAGCTCTGAGCTCAGAGAAGAAGACGAATCAAGAGGTCAGCATCTGTCCGCACATCATGGGGAGGGAGCGTTTATTCCATTTAACTAGTAACACTGCTAGAATAGTTAGTTTAGGCATATACAGCATCTACCAGACCTACATCTATACATACACACAATAATTAAGATTACCAGCAGGCAGATGTGGAGAAAATATATTTTACTTGAGTAAAAGTACAAATATATAGATGTACTGAATGTAAAAGTAAAGCTACCAAATTAACTTTTCTACCTTAGTTAAAGTATGTAACTACTTATTTTAAAATATTCTTTAAGTATTAAAAGTATTAAACACTTGCCTAATGTAGTGGTTTACTACATTATGATGGCTGAGTCTCGCCTTCTTCAGCCATTTCAGGTTTTTCTTTTTTACCAGGGGATGCTGCTGCAGGAGGCGGGGTCTAATGTTACCTGCCTGCTCTGATTGGATCAGTGAACCAATTCCCCTGTCATTATTGGTTACTTTTAACAATGTAAAAAAACACAGTGTTCATGTAACACAGTGCTGTGAAAAAAATGTTGTGGAGTAGAAAGTATGCAGATAATTCCTGATATATGTAGTGGAGTAATAAGTACCTGGAATAACATCTACTCAAGTAAAGTGCAGATACATGCAGAATGTACATAAATAAAGTAACTAAGTAAATGTACTTTCTTACATCCCAGGTTAAGGTGCAAAACTGGAAAATTATTTTACAGGTGTAGAAATAAGCTGACAACCTGTTTAACTATTACCTGTATGAATGGGTGTGAATGGGAGAATGTAAAGCTCTGAGTCGTCTGTAAGATTGCAATACATCTATATGCCTACATCCCATTCACCATTTACACTACATTTCGAAACCAATACTGTGATACACTGTTAATCTTAATTTAGTAGAGATTTGACATCATGAAAAGATAAGTTTCCTCTTTGTCTTTCTTTTAATGGCAGTGAGGCTCTTTAGAAAAAGAAGAGGACAGTTTTTGCCGTGTTGTTCTCTTGTATGAGAATTTTAAAAATAGCCTGCTGTTCTCCACAGCAGCCTGCTCATAGAGGCTTAATTATTTTAGTTTCACTTTCAGTCAGACTTGGGATGTAATTATTTTGGATACGGGGATGAGCTGCCACGCGTCCTGTCACACAGCTGCGACAGTAATACTCTCCCTGCCCTGAATCCGCGTGACGGCAAAAAGCTTCAGACACGTTTTGGGCTTGTGGCTCCTTAAACAGAGGAGATTAATCATTTTCTCTCTGTTGTATTTGAATGTTTCAGAGGCCGGAAGAGGGGACATTTTCCAGTAATTAGTGAGACAAAAAGCAAATACCAGACAAATGTATATAAAGCAATTGTGCAGCAATTGCATTTTTTTTCTGGTCGTATCTACTGTCCTGTTAATCATCTTGTGACCGTTTTGGGGGTTTGTCTCGCCCCCAGGCTGAGAAACACTGTTTTAAAACAGCATGATTCATTAATACTTTTTGCTCTCAGTGTAGAAATGTAAATAGATTTTTAGCACATAATTACTTTTCCTTTGAGACTTCTTGTGGATTTCATTATGATTTATAGACAGTAGCTGTGTCTCAATTCAGGGACTGCATCCTTGGTGGGACGCGTTCTACCCGGCCCACGAAGACTGCCTCCTTGGCCGATTAGAACGCTAAGGCTGAACCGAAAGGAGACGTCTGGTCTAGAGAGGATATCCGTGATCGGTGTCCCCAGCTTGTCCTGCCTAGCAACAGAGCTGAAGTTGAAAACACAGAGAAAGTTTTAATGCCCTTTGGCTTTTTAACATGTGCACCGTTAGCTGTTCAGTTGAGTTGAAGCGTGATACTCAAGCACTGGACATCTCGTCGCTCACCATCACCATTACCTCTTTGAAGAATGGCTCATCACTGCAGCACAATGAATCCTGGGATAGTTTGGGTTGGGAAGGATCCACCCACTGGAGTCTTCGTTTCTTGGGGATGGAAGGACGGATTTGTTGTTTTCAGGAGCCTTTGAAATGGGACAATCTAGTCGCTACGCTGGGATGCAATCGAAAGATGCAGCCCCTGAATTGAGAAACAGCTATAGACCATGTTCACACACCGGCCATAGACAATAGCAGCTTCCCACCCTGGTCATGATGTCAAGGGAAAATGTCTGCCATGTGAATATGGTCCATTTTTAATTAGTATCATTAACAGGCTCAAAAAGACAAACTGTTTATGTAATAATTGTCTTCATGATGATAATTATTCTTGGAAGGTGTGTGCACGTTCGGAAGAGGAGAGGAGACGCGCTGAAGAGCTACGCAGCGGACTGGAGAAGGAACAAGAGGAGCTGAGGACAAAACTGAAAGATTCTACCGATGAGGTCAGAGGTCAAACTGAGCTTCCATCAGCTCAAATAACACCAGGTAAACCTGTTTGTAAGTCAAAACGCTCAATTGTTTCCGTGCTCTCAGATCTGTCGGCTGGAGTCAGGGATCCAAAAGCAAGAGAAGAAGGAAAGAGTGGCGCCTGAAGCCGCACCCTCATGCGGACCACACTGCTCCCGTCAGGAGGAAGAGCTCCAAAAGACTCGGAGTCGACTCGCCCGGGTTCAGGAGGAGGCTGAGAGGCAGCGGGACAGGCAGCAGAGGGAGGTCGCGTCCCTGAGAGCTGACAAACACCGGCTGGAGGAGAAAGTCCTGGAGCAGAGCCGACTGAACACGGAGAGGAGTCTCCTAGATCCGGGCCAGCGGCACACTGAGGACCGGATCAGGTAGCGGAGTGAACGCAGGGCCCGCCAGAATCGCTTAGACTCACATTACAAGGTCTTTACTCTGCTTGTGATCTCCCCCCGCCCTCCTCTGTAATGATCACTAGGAAAATGATCACAGTTAAGAAGCGAATCCTTGGAATTGGTGCTCACAACGACCGGCGACATTTTTTTCCTTTGCCGGCAAAACGATTATACACAAACCATTAAACCATGTCCATACATCAATAATATTATAATTAATATCACAATCAAAATAAACATTTTCCTAAATGGTTTTCAGAAGACCATTTAGTCTTTCTGTGTGTCTTATATAGTGACTCTTCATATCAGGCAGTTTCCTTTTCATTCTATATCAGGGTATAATGCATAAAATAGCTGATTACTTTCATTCAAGTGTTTTAATGACTCTAAAGTTACCAAATCACGTGCAGTTTTCCTATAGTATAATAGTATAATATCATTGGCGACAATAATGCCTTTTTCAAACAAGCTTCCAATCTGATGTGACTTTCCTGTTCTTTGGTATTTTCCATGGAAAGACACTATTTCCAATAGAAATCCAGCTAAGGTTTCTTCTCCAACTAGAAGGGCACTTTGAGAGAGCATCCTCCGCCAAGCCCCAACAGTCCACTAGTGAAAACCACATTTAAAAATGGATTCAGATTTTTATTTATGCACCAAATCACACACATCCAACATCAACCCCCTAAACATGCCTGAATTTGTGTAATTAAGATCCATTAATTATTCTCTGTGAAATCAATGAAAATTTTGAAAAAACACTTGCATTGTTAAAGAAAGAGAAAAGGAGAGAAACAATTCCTGTATCTTCTTCCTTGGGGCAAACCCCACCCCTCCACAAAATATCATGGAAATCAGTTGAGTAGTTTGTGTGTTTTCCTGCTGCCTAACAAACTGACGAAAAAACATAATCTTCTTGGTGGAGATAATGATGCATTTTTCAAACAAGTTAAGTTAACTTTCCAGTTCTTGAGTATTTTGTGGAAACTATTAAAATCCAGCTGAGCTTTGTTCTCCAATAATACAACCGGTGAGCTTGTTCAATATTTTAATATGTCCCTGATTGTTTAAGTCTTTTAATGTGACAAAGCAAACTGGGTTTTCCACTTGCATGGACGTTTGTGAAATAATCAGGCTACTACCACGCACATCCTATCAACCAGACGTGACACCAATCCCCTTAAACTGAGGTAGACACATACGAAAACAAGGCACTTTAAATTGACAGCACCTTTATGTAGCAAGTGGAAGAAAAAAGCAGTTTTGCATGTAGGTTAACTCAGCCTCTCTTCCTGCTCTGCTGCGTGCCTGCAGGGCAGAGTGCGAGGACCGTCTCCGAGCGGAGTTCAGGATAGAGATGAACGCTGCTGTTGCCGAGAGCGAACAGAGATGGCACAACCGGGAGCAGGAGCTGCAGACCCAGGTGACTGAGCTGCAGAGTCAGCTGACCGAGGTGAGTGCTCTTTATGAACTGGTACTTGCAGCCATGCTGATATACGACTTGTGTCTCATTCACCCATTAACACACTGATGACGCAGCATGAGGAGCAGCTAGGGGTTCAGAGTTTCAGTTTCAATGTCCTGCTCAAGGAGATTTTAATCAGGAGAAGCAAATGAGAATGAAATTCAATTTATTGTGAACAGAGGAATAGACCCCAGCGGGAAGTAAAATGCACTGTAAGCAGTCCTATGAATTAGGTGCTTCAGATATATGGTGAAGGCTTCCCCCCCGGCGGGGGGGCCTAGACACTGGTGCTGGTGATGAGGAATGGAACATGAAGATGGGACGTCTGCTGCTGAGTGGAATAAGTCATCCCCAGGGTTGAGGTGGTGCAGGGGTAGAGGTGGGTCACTCAACTAAATGACAGAAGGGGGAGTAGAGCGTTTTTAAACATTGATAGTTTACAAGTGATTGGCTCAAGGCTAGCGTGTCAGGCTGTGATTGGACGAAAAGAGAGAATAAGCTGGTGGAGCCTGGAGATAGCGGGAGCTGTGCATGTGACGCGGGAGGCATGAAGAAAATCTTCCTGACTGAACCGTAGCTTGGCTTTATTACAACTCGCTCTCTGGCAGAGCTTGGGTTTGAACCAGAAACCTTACGATTTATACACTGTGAGGGAAATCTTGCAGGGTGAGGGAATGAAGAGTACGATGAGCCGTACAAAACGTTAAGTAGCTGACAAATGTATTGCCATATCTGAGTATTATAATCAGTGGTACCATTAGTCCTCATGGGGAGCGGCTTCATTGGAGAAATAGATTGAAAACATTGTAGAGATATTATGTTCCTTCCTCCAGTTGTTGTCTATCTACCTTCCTAACTCTACTTTCTACCAATACTGCAACAGAACGGGTTTTGTATAGAATGGTATTATAACGCAAACATGTGGTGAATTTGTTTGATCTTCCTCTGACTTTACTCTATGTTGTGCTGTCCTGGGTTAGAGAGGCTCACAACAAGAGACAATACACACAATACGTGAAAAAGCTAAATTAACAAAATAGACCCTGAACAACTGAAATCAACATAACATAGACGACTGCTCTACATCCTGAGCCACATCAAGCCTGGATAATTAATGTACGATTGCAAATGTTTCCCAATAATCTTTGAAACAACATGAGGATCAGATGATTTTCTGCATTCGGATGCCTTGTAAAAAAACTAATGGTTATACTCCACACATTTAACTCATCAGCATCAGTTTATTAGTGAAAACTGTTTCATGATGAAAATAACCCGGATGATGTGACCTGGGGGTCGTGACTTTGGCTCGGAGGCTTTACATTTTTTACAGAGAGACAGAAATCAGCCTTGAGTGTCCTCAAACCTTATGGAAGTCGCTCGAGTACTCTTTTAATTAGCTCCATCAGCATTATTTTGGGTGAACAATGGCGTTTTTGCTATATTTATTTGTTTTTTGGAAAGCTGTCGGAATCTGCAATTTCTAAAACAAAAGCGACATCTCAATTTAATTCAATGCCTGCAGCAAATTCACTGCTCGGGATTAGTCCTGATGTTCCTGACGATTTCTTGCTAATGCAGTTGGAGAAAAAGAAGGCGGGCCAGGGAGACGATTGCCACGGCAACCCTGAAATTGACAGGCTGAGGAAAGAGGTCCAGGACACCAAGGAGATAAACAAAAAGCTGAGGGATCTGCTGCAGGTACAGAGCTCGTCTTCAAAGGTTGTGTGCACTCTTCTTCGTAGGTTTTCTCTGTAATGAATAATTTAGTGGCTTTGATGATAGCGCTGGAGAGCTGGAGAGGCAACATTATGTTATTCTACGAGCGTGTGCATTTTAGCTGAGTACATGTGAGTGATCTTAGCGCAAAGATTTTAGTGAGTATAGAGAATGTAAAAAGAAATGTGTGTTTATGTGTTTGAGGAGCCCAAAACCCAGTCTTTAACTGAGGAGAGACAGAGTCACGCCGTGGCTCTGCAGACATTAGAGAGACAGGCGAAAGAAGATCTGCTGTCTGAGAGGAACAGACTACAGACAATGCACCACCTGGAGCTAGGTAACACACACATGCACACACACACACACAGACACACACACACACACACACACACACACACACACACACACACACACACACACACACACACACACACACACACACACACACACACAAGCATGAGCACAAATGCACACAGCCGGCAACACACTCTGTTTGACACGTACACAGCTGCACGTACAAATTAGAAACTACACACAAACATACACACAGTGATGTACACATGGAGATTATGAATTCAACAGTGAAGTTGCTATTGCCATGGATACACATCACCATGGCAACAGCAGAAGGGTACCTGTAACAGTGGGCCAAAATGATTTTTTTGTGTGTATGTGTGTGATATCAGATAAGCAGCGTGCAGAGTTGACCCAGCAGCACACAGAGTGGAGCAGACAGATGACCCAGAGACACATGCAGCAGATAGAGGACCTACAGGCTCAGCTACAGGCACATACACAGATGATGGCACTGCAACAGGTGAAGCACACACACACACACACACACACACACACACACACACACACACACACACACACACACACACACGTTTGTACATCTAGCTTAGTGAGACACTCGTTGGCATAATGCAGTCCCTAACACTTACTCTGATCTTAACCATCACATCTAAATGCCTCACCCTGACCCTCTAACCCTGACCCTGACCCTGACCCTAACCCTGACCCTGACCCTGACCCAACCCTCAAACCAAGTCTTAACCCTCAAACAGCCCATTAAAGGTGGGTCCGAAAGTGAGGACCGGCCAAAATGTCCTCCCTTTCCCAAAGTGGCCTTACTCTGTAGGTTGTAGGTCATACAGATATCTGTACAAGTACACACACACACACACACACACACACTGCAATAACACTATTACTTTTCCTACAGACACACATGCACACAGATACACTTGTTCACAAATAAACACACACCCCTCACTCTCAGTGTGTTAAGGACCGACCCTTCAAGAACGAACATAGAGGTATAAACAGTATATGTGAACATACAAGCAAAAGGTTTGAATGGAAATTGATATATTGGATGTTGAGGGAAGGGGTCGAGGCGAAGATGCGTCTCATGATAGGCCGGTCCAGGAGGATGCAGTGGTGACTGGGCGACGGGAGACTCAGGGTAGCTGTTCTGTCATTCCACCCAAAGCAATCCAGACAATACATAGAATGAGACATACAGGAAGTATGCACCAAACGGAATAGGAAGGGATGAAGGAGGGAGGGAAGAGAGGATCATGATCAACAATATGAATAAAATCCTCTATTGTGTACATTATTATCTGCAGCAGCGTGAGTCAATATAACAGAATTCTAGATCTTGGAATTACCGCAAATATTGTGTATTCAATATATGTGTGTGTGTGTGTGTGTGTGTGTGTGTGTGTGTGTGTGTGTGTGTGTGTGTGTGTGTGTGTGTGTGTGTGTGTGTGTGTGTGTGTGTGTGTGTGTGTGTGTGTGTGTGTGTGTGTGTGTGTGTGTGTGCAGGATTTGAAGCAGCAGAATCAGTATCAGGTGTTTGAGCGACAGCTGGATGAGAGTCGCTGCAGCGTGCTGGAGCTTCAGAGAGAGAATGCAACGCTCAAGAAGCAATTAAAGGAGAGGTAAAGAAAGAAGGACACACATGAGAAAACGATTTGGATTTGTCATTATGGATTAATCTGATGAGACTGTTCTCTCAGTTAAATGTCACAACAACTGTGAAATGCTCATTAAGGGGATGTATTCAGATTACTTGTTTTCTTCCAATCAACAACCCAAAACCGAGTAATTATAAAAGACAAAGAAAAGCATAAAATATGCACTTTTCATTCAGCTGCATGTTTAGCATTATTGCGCATTGACTCTTGATAAACTATTAAATTGCATACCAGATTGGAAGTTTTTTAGAATTTGGGGATGTTATGTCTGTGTGATGTCACAGCCACAGTCTGTTAGTGAAAGACTGAAAAACAGCTGGTGGAAAAACAAATTTGCTTGTGAGCGCCTCTGAAGCTCACAGGCCCAGTAAAAATAGTCATTTGGGAGCTTTAGAGGTGCTGGTTTATTTTCTAACTTCAAACAAAGGCAGTCAATGTTTCTCGCTGCTGTTTTCCAGTCTTTGACCATCTCCTCGCTGTAGTTTCTCAGGGTATGTAGAACTATTCTGTGTATTTTTTTTTCCCACTCTGCATTCAAGAGCATGGTCTTTCAGTTTGAGAGCAGGACTTATTTACACACGAGCACAGAAGCTGCATACGGAGAGGAGTTGAAGCTGGAGCGCTGGAAATCTGAGTGCAAGGGCACAGTTTGGGCACAAGCAGAGCAGATCCAAGCACAAGCAGGGAGCGTGAAATCAAGAAGTCCTACTCTCAGAATGAAAGACCATCCTCTTGAATGAAGAAGACAACAAACACTTTGAACTAGAGCAATGGATAGTTTGCTTTATTTAATATAATCTCAGCCTTTTTGTACTTTTGTAACAGTAGATGTAATAAACAGGATAAATCATCAGAGGTATTTCTGTTAGCAATGATAAAGCTTTTTTACAGACTAAATGCAAACAGCTTTCAATGTTTACAGTGTTTACAGTTTAAATGTTCCTTTATTATTACATTCCCGTTCTTCTCCTCTACATCCCTCTTCTTCTGTGTCTCCTGTCACTTCCCAGATCAGTGCAGAAGAATCCTGAAGTCAAGGAGAAAGAAGAGGAGACCCCAGAGTTGAGGAAGAAGAGAGACGCCCAGCTCGAGGAAGAAGCACAACGTCTGAAGGAGGAAGTGGAGAAGCTGAGGGTGGAGATGGAGAAACTGGAGGAGTCGCAGAAACTCTGGGAGGAGCGGAAAGAGGAGGACGTGAAGGAAGAGGAGGTGGACGAGGAGAAGAAGAAGGAGCGGGAGGAGGAGAAGAGGAGGGAGGAGGTGGAGGAGATCCGGAGAGAGCACAAGAGGGAGATGCAGAGTCTGGTGTCCGAGTACAGCAGCGCCCAGACACACCTGCAGACTCGAATAGTGGCCTTGGAGAACGAGTGAGTAGAGGACAAGCACGTGGGAGCGCAAGAGTTCAAACTGAATACACACAACACTGAACATCGGTGCGGGTATGTGAGAAAGTGCGTGTCTGTTTGTGTATATGATTTAACTGCAGGCTGCGTGAGCGGGAGGAGCGGTGCAGGAGGAGGGAGCCGCGATGTGACGACCTGCAGTTGGGGAGACTCCAGGAGAGACTGACGGAGAGAGAGCAGCTCATTAAACGATTAGTGGTGAGAACCTGTAATGCGTTCTGCTCCTCTGATCACTGCAGAGGACGCTCTGTGAAAAGATAAGTCTGACGATATTCAATATCATTCGAATCCGAGGAAAAGACTTGGACTCACAAGTGTTGCCTGTGTAGTTGATAGAGCCGACTCCTCCCATAGAGAAATTAGAAATAAATATAATATAACAAAGCCAGTCTTATTGCATTTGTAGAACTCAAATAACTACTTTCATTCATCATTAATCAGTTCGTTGATCCAGAGAAAACTAATTTAAACTACTTCATTACTCAGTTTCATTCATTTTTCAAACAAGAATTGTGAATATATAAATAGGTGTCCTGGTGGTTAAAACACATCTGTCTTCATCTGTGTCTCAACTGTTACTACACAGTTAAAAAACAACATGCAAAAATGTTTCTTTGAAAACAAGTTTAAGGAAAACTGTGATATGATTAAAAGCTTCAGAGATAGTGAGAACAACCTTGAGTTGAGATTATTTGAATTTCAACAGCAGTAAGTTAACATGGTGAAAACTAGTGTGAGATAAAAACTAGTGTATTCATTTAGCTTCTGCCGTCATGCCTGCCAAGGAGAAACTTGCCTTTTCTAGTGTCCTCTGCCACAGTGCTGTGTGTGTCGACCATCTGTGAGGCATGAGGCAGGCGCAGCAAACAAGTACACCCCCCAGATACGACTCTTACACAACATCAACACCAACTGTGAATAAGGCCAATGAAAGTCCTTCCTCGTCCTCCTTCCCTGCAGGAAGAGAGGCATCAGCTGCAGCTCCACCCTCCCGTTGCCGGGGACAGCAGCACCCTCAGGCTCCGTGACAGCAAGTCCCGCCCCGGGAGCGTCACGCCAACCATGAGGGTGAGTTTGTCTGTTCGGCTCATGCACATGATGTATTCATCAAAAAAAGCCTCCTTGCAGCCAGAAGGGCTCATTGGGCTGAAGCCAACTTCTGTTTTTGAAGCAGCACGAGGCAGAAAAATGTACAAGTTCACATAGTGGACAGAGCGACGAGTTGTCGTTAAACCACCATCAACTACACTGCTGTTACTCACCTTTTACTTTTAGCCAAACAGATACAGAGAACCTTTCTCAAGAATAATGTAATGAAATTATGAAAACACGTAATTATGCACCATCTAAACCATATGTCATGACTCTGGACTACAGAGTTTGGGGGTTTTGTTGGACACTTCTCTTTGTGGACATTTTGCTTGTGTTTCTTGTTTTATTTTGAAGTTTTTACTCCTTGTGTGTCTGTAGCTTTATTTCCTGTCTTTGTCTGCAATGTGTTTCATGTCTTTCACCTGTGTTCAATCAGCCCCACCTCCCTTGTATATAAGTCTCTGTGCTTCCCTTGTCAGTTTGTCGTCTTCTCATTGTTGTTCATTTGTCACAGTCTTTGCTGCCATGTTTCCAGGGTCTTCTTGTTCCTGGTGTTTTCTATGTTTTTTTTCAATTTAGCTTTTTTTGAGTCTTTTCTAGTTTCCAGTGTTTATTGTTTTTTGGACTTTGTTTTTGTAAGTACCCTTGCCTTTAATTAAATGGGGCTTTTGTTTTGCTACTGAACTTGGGTCCACCTGCACACCACAGCTTTGACACTATGAAAGTAGTAAACAACTGTAAATACATTCAGCTTTGCTTCAAGGTAAAAAAAAAGATAATGGAAGCAATATGGGATATTGCACATGATATTGAAATCTATTGAAAAAGGTAGAGATGTTCTGATACTGATACCAGCAGTGATGCTGCCATAATGCCGGGTCAGGCATCGGCAAGTGCTCATATGTACCGATCAGATACCAAGTCTTTAAAGTTTAAGTGGAAATCACTTCTTCGTTGCTCCAAAATGGCAGTTGTGCTGTACCTTTTTATATAGTGGCGAAGAAGAAGTAATTTGTGGTCGTGTAGAGTTAGCCGGAGCTAGCTGAAATGTCGGCAATGTGGCAATATTTCACGCTTGAGTCCTACAAGTAAAACAGGGAACGTATGCAAGACTTTATTTTCAAATGAACTGGTATCGGATCAGTGCATCGAACAGTGAATCGACCGATACACAAAAATCCAGGTATCAGAGTCAAGGTATCAGGAAGGAAAACTCTCCTGCAGCGTCACACACTTCTCTGTATTTTGAGTATATATAGATTTAAAGTATAAATTCATATAAACAGAATGTACATTGTTTGGGTAATTTGTGTGATTTTGTCATCATTGAAAATACAGTAAACCAAACTCTGTTCTTCCGACAGAGGAAACGTGTGGAGTCTCCACCTCGCGTCACCAGCATCCCCAGCGCCGGCACCTACGACAGGACCATCCTCCTCCCACAGTCCTCCTCGTCGTCTTCCTCCTCCTCCTCCGTCCATCAGCACTCGTCCTCCACCCTCCCCCACCAGTCCACCTCCCAACCTCAGACCTCCCCCCACTACTCCACCTCCTCCCTACCGCACAAGCACACCTCCCTCTCCCTCGGCCAGCAGGCCTCCCCCTCCCTCCCCCGCTCCACCAGATCCCGGACGTCCTGCATCCCTCCGACCCCGGCGCCCACTGCCCCGCTCCCCGTCTGCCCGTCACCGCAGACGGGCATCCGATACGTGTCCCCCTCCTGCCAGGAGCCCCACGCACACCTGCAGGCCCAGTCAATCAGGTACGGAGGTTGTTGACTGTGATGTTAGAGATCTGAAGAGAAGGGGAAGCTGCACACTCGTAACTCTGATGCATTTATTTCAACATATTAAGATGGACACAGTCACAGGAAATGGAAACGAACATAATCGAGAAATCCACAAGAACCTACCAGAAACATACAAGAAACATACTTGGAATCTTAGAAACTTAAAACCAATCCCACTTTTATATATATATATATAAATATATATATATATATTTAAACATGTTTTTACATTTTGTATATTCTCATTTCACTTTTTCATTTGACCTTAAACAGCATTTTTACAGTGTGCACTTTTTTATACCACAACCATTCAACATCTGTTTCACAGGACAAAGTGTGAAAGTATGATGGAAAACCTGCAAAAACAATATTATATCACATTTTTCAGTACTCCCCTGCAGTATATAACATCTAATCTCTAATTATATCATTAATTTGATTGATGTGTCTTGTCTTGAATAAGCTGCATAAAAGGAAAGGATGGATTAACCAATTAAAAATAAAGAACTATTTAAAGATTTTGCTAAAATCAACTCTGACCCTTCATGAAGTTACTGCAGCAGCAGCAGCAGCAGTGTGAGATTTGATTTAGCAGCTTCCTGCAGGAGAATCTACTGTCACACCAACCCTCACTTGTATTTTATAGATATAAAAAAAACTCTTTTTTGTTATCATGTAGTTTTATTCCTCCAACAGGCTTCATGTTTCTGTCTGTCCCATTATTCTGAACTTGATATTCCAGGAACACCTTGAGGGAATTTCTTCAAATTGGGTCTAATTGTTCAGTTGGACTCAAAGGTGGATTGATTAGATTTCAGTGATGGAGGTCATGGTCACCTCATTGTACAACAGCTGGGTGGTGGTTCCCTTTCTGGTCCGTGATTGTCAAGTTCTACATTGTGTGGCCAGGTGTTGTCAGGTGACTGTAGTTTCATATAAGGTCACTAATATTCACTCTGTTTCCAATTCAGGTCTAATTACTTCCATTAGGACGGACAAAGAGATTTGGCCTTTTGTACGATTAACAGATGTTACTCTGTTGATGTGTCCCCACTTTCATTTATTTTTATTTGTTTATATCCTCGTGGAAGGTATCAGTTCAAATGACTCATTTTTACTTTGTATTTGTTCAGATTTGAGTTTAGAATTCAATTAGTGTGCAGCTTTCCCAGGTTTTTACCTATAAGCCAGCACCACGGTACATGGGGTGTGTATTTAACCTGTTTTTTTAAACAGAATAAAAATGCTCTAAAATGTAGCACTTTATCGAATTAACCTTTTTGTCACGTGTGTTTTGTAGGGGCCCGTACCTGGAGCCGAGGGGGACAGACGGGCTGAAGCAGGAGTGGTTCACCAAATACTTCTCCTTTTGAGCACAAAACACACACACACAGCAGCTGCAAGTACATCTCATATACAGTTCATTGCTTCTTATACACGTTTGCTTTCCACATACACACAGCCTTGAAAACACACTCACACTCACACATCCACACACACACAGACATGACAACATTAACATATGGGCTCATCACCAGCAAGGCCATCTCTAACATTGCCTCAAAGCTCAACCAAAAAGTGCTTCTCAAACACATGCCTGACCTCTTCTCAGAACATTGGCCTGCCGGATCTTGTTTGTATAGTTTGGAATGTCTTCATGTGTGTGTGTGTGTGTGTGTTGTTTTTTTTAAAGCAGTCTTCCTTTTTTAATGCAACTGTTGCTCTGATCTCATCACACGGTTATTCCAGGCAAGTGTACATTTCTCAAAATCTTCAACCAAGGGTGTCTTTGAGTATGGAAGCATTCGACATGTTCAGCCAAGATCCTCGTCAAGACGGACACACACACACACACGACTCACCCTACCAAAATGAAGTTTGTCTCAATGCAAAAATGTATAATAATCTTAATGAACAAATTGAATAAAATATTTTGTTTTTGTACGTGCTTCTTCTTTGTGTTACACATCCATACGCCCATGAAAGTTGGACAAAGTGAAGCTGAGATTACAAGATGGATGATCTACATTTTCTTTCTAGTTTGAGATAGACTTGCATTAAATCCTTTATTGCAGTTTATGTAAATTTATATCACGTAATCACATTTCTGGAAAACTGACTGAGAAACAATCTAAAACAAGGTTCCTGCAGTGTTTGACTGCATAGAATGAAATTCAGTCTGATTTTAAACAGTCTGATTTTTTAATAGTGATGGAAAACAAACAATAAGGCATACAGTCATTTATTATGTGCATGAATTGCTGACAAAATACATTTTAGTATTTCTCAAACATAATAGTCAAACACTTATTTATACCTTGTAGTCAGATGTAGTCACAATTTTCACATGGTCATTTTAACCACCTTTGTGGAATGACAGTTACATTATACATTAAGTGACCTCCATCAGTCATTGTGTTACAAAGGAAATCAATAATCGACTTTACATATCAGAGATCATGAAGGGCGAGTGGGCAGCTGAAGGAAGTCGACTATCGACGACCCGCATACATTCTACCTCCTAAACACTAAAAGAAAACTCAGTGGTTGAGCGTCCTCACACTTCATGTGTTCAGTGCTACTGAAACATGGGGCAGGTTTGTAGTGCCTCGGTGGCGGAGCTATACTGGAGGACGTTGTCATAGAAACGAGTGAGCGCTGCTCGAATGTCCTTGGCTCCCCTCCCTCCCGAGCTGCGGTACTTCATGGATAGTAGCTTGGAGCACAGGTAGTGGAGCCACAGCACGTTGGTATGGGGGTGGAAGTTGCTCCAGTTGTTTCTGAGACGGACGGAGAGAGCAACGGAGGGTCAATGAATCGTGACCACAGTCATTCTGAGACGTTAATCTAATACAATAAATCAACAGAATTATCCCCAAAAAAGACTGATTATGTCCGTTTGACATTTTGGGCAAAACACAAATCATAGAGGGAAGACGTAGATGAGAAGATCAATACCATCCTCGCATCTATCCACAAAATATGAAGCTATATCCAGGAGAAAGTTTGCTTAGCATTAAAGCTGCAGTGGGTAGGATTTGGAAAAATAACATCCCAGTAACATGAGAGCTGCTGCTGTGCACGAGCAGTGGTCAGCCACTCGTCCTGGCTCTGATTGGTGGTTTAGAAAGGTGCTGACAGGTGTTTATATTTTTCTACAGAGCCAGGCTAGCTGTTTCCAGCCTTTTAATCTGAATGAACATCTGCTGGCTGCAGCTTTACATTTACCACAGAGATTTTCATCTTCTCAAGAGTTCTATAATAAGAAAAATCTCAGTGTTGGAAATTTCTTATCACTGCTTTGACTTTTGGACGTTATAGTGAGTCACTGAGCTTAAATCAAGTCTATGTTGTGTTTAATAGGTTAAAACTAATTTCATGTACATATGACTAATCTGCTCTATATGAAACATTTACAGTGAGACAGACATTAAATGTCACAGTCACTGACACATAAAGGCACTGACCCATTCTCCTGTCTCATCAGCCTGTAGATATCAAACTGGTAATCTCCCTGGCCCATGAAAAGCTCCTCGTCCTTTGAGATGTCACAGGAAACCGTCAGATCATCTGGAGACAACAGAGCATATGATGAGTGTCATTTTAATAGCGTCATGTATTTTGTGCATGACTCCATAAATCGAGCCATTCAAAATAAGGCTGAAGTGGAACATTATCTGACCGATTTCTAGCCTGGAGAGGGAGTAGTCAATGATGCGGACCAGCACCCCTTTGGTTTCCAGAGAGTGGGCCGTTCCGTTCAGGAGGAAGCTCCCTGTCTTCTGCTTGGTTGTTTTGACCAACACGTTGCCCCAGTGAAGGTCCCTGCAGCAAACAGCACAGGGGAAGACGACACACACACACAGGCTGAGTACTGATATTTAATTGTACCAACCGATATCCTTAGATACTATAGACTATTAAAAATACCTCGTAATTCTGTATCAAATTTCAATTCTTATACCAATTATCTCAATAAGCACTCAGCAAAATGTCTGAAATGTGAATTTTAGCTGGTTTTCATTGGTGGGTTTTAGGGTTTTGAAGATATTAGCTCTCATGAAATTAGTATTAGACATTTTTTCCTACTTTCTGACATTCTAAAGTCCAGATTTGGTTCACAAAACAATCATCAGAATAATCTGTAGTTGTCACCTATGTCTTGTGGACTTATGCAAGAATTTTTCTACGAGTCCCCACTTTGTTCATGTTGGATGATGACACACAAGATGTGTCACGATGCAGCAACAAAGGCAGGGAAGAACAAAACTGCAAGCTGGTACCATGGGTGTCAAAGATGCAGACATAAAAACAATGGCTCATTTTATTTAGGACGGAAACACACTGGAAACATTTGGTGGAGTTTGTGTGTGTGCGTGTGCGAGTGGAGTTTGTGTGTGTGCGTGTGCGTGTGCTCTACCTGTGTTCAAAGTGTAGCTCCTCCTCAGCAACAGCCAAGGCGGCAGTCACCTGATGAAGGATGCTCTTCGCCACTCCCAAAGATGCAAGCTTGATGACCCAAGAGAGGCTTGAATTAAAGACTGTATATGTATTTCCATAAAGCAAAACACTTTTCATCGGTTTAGAATAATACCCAATTGTTCTTTTAACTAATGCTGCATTTGCAACAGCTAAGCCTCTTTGTGCATTGTTTCCAGCATACCTATTCAAGGTCTTAACTGACATAAAGTTATAATGACTCATTTCAGGTCAGTGCTGTCTTAACCCATCGTTGTTTGAGGTCTTTTTTTATACATAGTGTGCAAATGTAATGAGCTGCTGTCGTTGTGATGCTCGTACCGTTCCATTGCTGTTCTCGAGATCGACGCCTCCGAACTCAAACTCCAGGATTAAGAACAACTGATCCTTCTCAAAGAAATCTGTGCAAAGAGCAACAGAGAAAGATCCAGTGAAATAGAGAAAGAGATCGCATGGTCCTTCAAAGTATTGTGTTGGATCATGTTTGAAAGGGCCCCGATGAGGATTAAATGATAAACTGCAGTTTTTATTTTTAATCGCAAACCAGCCAATCTTGAAAAAAAGAAATGCCTCTGAGCTTCCATCACAACACGTTGCGTAAATATAATGTGAGACTAATGTTAATGTGCTTTTGTCTCACTGACCTGGTCTGTCATTCTCGGAGCCTTTCTGTTGGTCAAATTTGTCCCAAGCATTCAGGAAATCAGGAGGGTAACAGCCTCGAACGCAGTGGAGACTGTGAGGGGACAACACATCGAGTCACATCATCACTCAAAACTGCTGAGACGCCAACAGACAAAGGAAAAAAGGAAAAGAAAAAGGAGCAGGCAGAGTGCTTACTCATTGAGTCCAATAAAGCCGTGAGTCTGGTTTTGTTTCTTCTCTTTCAGGCTGCTCAGCTCCCTGCCAGAACAAAGAAACACACACATAGTGCTGTTTAGTTTCAATTTCCCAGGCATCACTAAATTGAAAGATTCATGTCATATGTATATGATTATAAAACATTTATTCATTATATATAGGATTACACTATTTATATCATAGTGGCTATCCCTGTGAAATGCAGCGTTGGTTTTGTTCCTCTTACTTTGAGATTATAATCTCATGGAGAATCTCTCCAAAGATCTTCTGGGTCTCTCCGTTCACCTTCTCACTGCCCTCTACTGGAATTATCTGTCAAGACAACAACCACAAATGTTTGCAAGGAACATTTGTGACATTTTTACTATTGAACTGTGGTTTCTTGATATTTGACGAGCCGAAACAAAACTACATTTGGTATCACAGGGTTTCTGCAGGTTCAACAAGTTCAACTTACAGTCTGTATTAAGACCTACAACACACAGACATTACAAACCATGCAGGTCGCTAAAAGATTTCTCTTGAAAAAAAGAACATTTTTAATGCATGACAGAAGTAGCTTTAAATGAACGTTAACATAATTAATTAAGACCTACCTAAACACATTTAACACCTAGTACATAATAGTTTAACTTTTCTAGGCCTGAAATTTCATTTTACACTTTTTAAAGCTTTTTAAGACCCTGCAAAAAAAAACAACTATCATTATGCTTAGGTACCATTTAAATTTTACACAACATCCCTAAATGGGGGGTGGTACATGGTATTATATATATGGTTTATGTCATATCCAGTAAATGCACATACTTTGAGAGCAACTGTGTCCCCTGAGGCGTTGGTGGTGGAAAAGACTTCGCCAAAGGTTCCCTCCCCGATCTTAACACAGCGTTTCATACGGTGAGGGAGAATACTGTCCTCCCAGGGCAGAGGGTGCTTCTGGCCACACTCAGCATACACCTTCTCTGCATCCGACAGATCTGTGTCCTCACACTGCAACAGAAGAGAGGAGGCAGGAGGTGATACACAACCACAGGCTGGGGATGTGTCATAACTTATTCACAGTCAATATGTAGAAAGTTTGTGGTGCAAACGTCTGTATTATTTTCTCAGTGCAGCTTCTCAAATATTGGACAGAATAGAATATGTCATCATTTTATATCTCTTTTAACTGTGTCAGTGTTGCAGATGTGTGCTGTAACTGTGTGCCGTACCGGAGTGTCATGGCACAGCTGTGACTGGAGGTGTTTGGGGAGCAGCGTCCGAAAGGGTGTGGCAAAGAGATCCTGGCTGAGCTCTGCTAGAGCCGTCCGCCCCGGAGACAGATGTAAACTCCTCGGAGTGAGATGCACTATTGAGAGAGAACGACAGGAAAGAGACAGAGAGAAATGTTAACAGTCATAAACAACGGAAGGACAAATTACAATTATAACAACAATAAACAATAACAATTTAACGGAGAGAGTATTTATAATTCATGCCTTTGCGATGAACCGAGAGGGCGGCCTTGAGTCGGCTCCAGGTGTGTGTGTTTGGTGTGAAGTCAGCCAGCAGAGATGAGAGGTTGAGCGGGTTCGCTTTCACCGGGGTGGAGAAATTCATGACTGTTCCAAGCTCCTACACACAGGATGCAAATCATAGGTTGTCAATGATGCCACAGCTCAACCTGTAACCACTTTAAATGCTTCCTAACACTTAACTGCAGTTGGGTGGGATTTTAGTAGAAGCAAAAACTATACACACATGGAACAAAAGTCAGTTTGTGTGTGATGAGTGGATTCAAAAACACACAAGATAATGACAGATTGAAAGATTGTGATAATTGTCCATGCACATTATTTGCAGTTGGAAATTTTTGTTTGGGTTTGTTTGATTTTAATTCAAGACTTCACTGGAAAGAGTTTTCAATGAGAATAATTTCCACTTCATCAAGGCAAGGCCATTTTATTTATAAAGCAAAGGATACAAATAAGCAAGGCCAAGTGTAAGTCCCTAAATTAACAAAAACTTTCTGTGATTTGGTGAGAAACTGGGTCAAGGAATCTGGACAAATGTGCAGCTTTCAAGGTTATGAGCACCAGAATCAAAATTTCACACACTGCCATTTTATTCAGGCAGCAACATGAATTTTAAACGTGAATATCTCAAACCAAAACTATTTGCCATTTTACATAATTGGAATTTTTTTCCCTTTTTGTCATTTGAGTGAAGACCTTCACGAGAACTTGTCTTGAATATGGCATAGTGATTTAGTAGAAGCCCTGCTGATGAACTTTGAATTTAGGCATTGAAAGACGTGAGTGTCATATACCTGCCTGACTTTGTCAACAAATTAAAAAGTCCATGGATACAGATGGCTTATTTTAATAACGGCTGACCAATGACCAAAACTGTCAGTTGATTAACCTTCCACTTCAATAAACAGACATGCTTCAGCAGCACTTTGGTGTGTTTCGGTGCACGTTGTCCTCACCCTCTGCTGTTTGTGTTTTGTGGAGATCAGCTCGTTGATGCTGCAGTCCACAGGCTTCACTTCGCCTGCCCTTGTGTGTGTGCTGCTTTTGTTTTTCCAACGACTCACACTCAGGCCGCTCACACACGCCTTCCTCGTGGTCCCAGGTTGGTCTGTGGAAGTGCTTCTCATTTTCTTGTCTCTCGGAGCCAGAGACAACTTTTTTCTTTTGGGCAGAACGTCACAGGAGCTCTTTACCACTTCTTTGTCTGAGTAAATCTTGTCTTCAGAGCTGGTCGAGCTCCACTTTTTCCTACTGACTTTCAGATAAGTGTTTCCGTGACAGAGATTAGCATCACTTACAGACTGGTGGTCGTTCTTTATCTGTTCATCACTGGCTGGGTCGGACATGGCCGAGGATGATTTACGCTTTTTGTGTCTCAACTGTGATAAAGTTAATCTCTTTATCTCAACAGCGGGTTTGACAGATAGACATTTCTCCTTCAGCATTGAGATAACCGCGGCCTTTTCTTCTGTTTCTGGATCACTGGACTGTGTATGAGCGACTGGACGGCGGCTGCTGTTTATTGACCGTCTATCAGACACCGTCATTCCCTCGGTGGCATCTCCTGAACACGTGAGATCTTCTGGGTCATCAATGTTATGCGTGTAGTCATTTTCAGACCTGACTGCATCTAAACTATCAGACATATTATTACAAGTCAAAGGTGACTCCTCCTGCTTTGTCATTTGTGGCAAGGACAATATTTCAAGCTGAATGGTGCACTTCTTTGCAAGACATGTGTCCTTTACTGCCGCAGCTTTCTCTTCAGTAAACAGTGTTTTCACAGGGCCGTTGGCTCGTAATTGTGTGTCCATAATAAAATCAACACTGCTCTCGGTGTTTTGGGTAGATTCATCATAAAACACTGATGCTGATGAGCATTCAGGCGGCTGCTCGCGGGCAACTGATGCAGTGTCAGTCACTGATACTGCCTGTCCAGTGGACTCAAAGCTATTTATCAACTCTAAATGATCTCTGGTTGTATTGTCAGTCACTGACAAATGGAGATCAAATGCTGGAGTTTGACTGCTGTCCACTGACAGTGGATCGTCATCTGAGCTCAAAAGTTCCAAACAGGATGAGTAGGTTGTTTCACTGCAGAGCTGAGTCATGGTTAGGATGTCTAATCTCTCCAGCTGCACTGTGCAGAGCTTGGTCAAACATTGCTCCTTCAGAGCCTCTATCAGCCACTCCAGCCCTCCTGCTGCTGACACAAACTCGCAGCTGTTCTCACTGCCTGAAGAAAGGTGAATTAAACTTGATAATTCATCGCCATTCTTTGTCTTTGAATTTTCACTGTAGCTTTTAGCGTCCTCGCTACAGCTGCTCCTCTTGTTTGTGCTTGTGTGTTCCATTAACACATCACCAGACAGCTCTTCGTGGTGATGCAGGTGTGGTACTTGCTCACCAAGGCTTGACAGCAGCTTCCCCTCAGAGTGGAGTCCAGTGGATGGTGCAGAATATGGTTCAGAGACAGGCTGCCCTGGTGAATTCAAATCTTCCTTAAATGTGCTGATGACACATGTAGAGCTCACTGACATAGATGGAGGAGAGGAGGACTTATCATTAATGGGGATGGGTTTAAGGTGGGGATGTTTGCTGAAGGATCCTGCTGAGGGAGTAGAGCAAAAGATGGGGTTTCTGGGGGAAGGTCCGACACTGCGATCTGCCGACTCATTGAGGGATATCTCTCGGAGGGGGCTGGTGGCAAAGCTGAAAGTCCCTGCATCATTCACTGAGTTCTCCGCACTCGACACCAAACGCGCTGGAGGGACCTTCCTCCTCTTCCTATGCTGACGGGTACCATTGGAACGAATGGCTCCAGAAGTGAAGTCATCTGAAGAGTTAAGTATACTGACAATAGTTTTTTGGAGTTTGGGTTTGACAACAGCTCCACATCTGCGACGAGTTACAAAGCGGCCCACAGAACGATGGTGAACCCTGAAAATAGAATAGCAGAGGAGGAAGAGAGAGAATGGTTAGAGAAATTACTCTTTTTTTCCCTTTCAAAAATCTAAATCTCCACCCTCCAGACCTGAGGACTGACTCCTCACAGACCTTTAACTTGTGTGTTTCAATGGAAATAAACTGAAATATGGGACCCTGTAAATGTGAATGACAATATTAAACCTACAAATGAAGGTCCTATTCAAACCATTAGTATTCTGTGTAGGCAATATGGAACGTTGCCATCAATAATCCTATGCAACAAAAAATGCCAAACAAATCTAAAGAATAAAAGCTCCAAAATAAATAAAATATGTAAAACATCTTCTTACTATCGTTATTGATATAGTTTTGTACATTGTCAAATTTTTGTTGCCATGGATACCCATAGTACTTTTCCAGAGTGATAAAAAGGAAATGGTTGAGCATGTAACACAGATGGATTCTCATAAAATCTGCAGAAAGTCTGCTTGATGCTCTTTGTGGACTCATGAACTTCCTGGAAATAAACCCATATAGTCTAAGACCTTGCTAGTGTGGTGAGGTTTGGACATTTAGATTCAGCCATGACACTTTTCCGTTATTTATAAGTGGCACCAACAACCTGACTGTCTGAGAAAATATTTAATTTCTCTTCATTTGAGATGAATTTTTGTGACACTTAAGGGCAGACCTCGAGTCTTCTTCACTCTCGCTGGTCACTGGAACCTGCTGCCGTTTCTGCCTGATCAAAACTCCTGGAACAGACGTGAGCTGGCTTTTCCTGTTGACATGCAGAGACAAAACACATTTCAGAAACACATCAACACACAATCCAATTACTTCTGCAAGTGAATGATTCCAGGAAAACATAGTTGAACGTTCAAAAGCCTAGTTATGAAAATCTGGCCGTATTAAGAACGTAATTCACAACAATTACTGAAGATACATGTCCAACGCCACAGCAATAATTCAACAATTTTCAGGGGGCAAAGCTCTGTTGTATAAATCGATATAAAAAAATCAATGAGTCTAGTTTCTCTAGTGTGAAGATGTGATGCTTCTCTCTGTATCATAGAGCAGAAACTGTTTTAGAGGAAGTCCAAAATAAACTTGATTTGAAAACATTTTTTGAAATTTGATATTGGCTTAAAACAGTAGTCCTAGATCAATCATTGCAAATTAGATCATTCACAAATAAAGGTGGGTTTTGTAGGAGCTGATGACAAAAGTCAGATCTGCTCTAGCCTCTATTGTATAAGTCTTCTGTTATTACTACTAGTTTGTGATAACATAAGAAAGCAAGATAGAGTCCCAATGTGTTCTGCTCATGCTTGGTTGTGCACGGACCTGGTTGTCTTGCTCTGCTGAGCAGGCTGAGGGCACTGAGGAAAAGGCCTGCCGATGTTCTCCTCGTCACTGCTGTTGTCTGTCAGAGAGGACACAGCTTTTCTCTTGGCAGGATGAACTCTACCACTGCAACCACGAGTCTTCTTCCCTCTAATGATGAAGAAAAGATAAATCCCAAGAGATGAGCAAGTCAAGATACTAACCATGAGATGAGGGGAAAAGATAGAAGACATTAAATCATGCAAAGAGCCCTAAGTTCTATTTTGGTAATCCAGACATAGACAATATATAACATCCAATTAGTTAAATGCCACGTTTAAGACCTAATTTTAGTCAATAATAAACTGTCCGCACAGACCTTGTCGTCTCGCTCTGCTGAGGCGCCTGAGGATGAGGAGGAGAGGGGATGACGATGTTCTCCTCGTTGTTGAAATTCTCTTCATCACAGGTCTTCTCTGTCAGACATAGCATGGCCTTTTTCTTGGCAGCACGAGCTCCTCTACGACTTGCAACACTAGTGCTCCTCTCTCTATGACACCAAAAACGGATGAAGAAAGTACGATATCAAACATGAGAGCAAGGAGGACAGCAGCATTATAGTTAATCTGGAATAACTGTCTTGACTGTTTTAGTCGGTAGACTGTTTTAAACTAATTTCTGTAATATGAAATACGCCAGGTCTGTACACAAACATTTTGTATGTTCTGAACTGTGACCAAAATATGGAGTAAGTGGGAGTTATCATTATGTTTATGATGTGGATGTTTCTGATAAAACAGTTTGAGAAAGGTGTTGTTTCAAATGTCTGATCCTTTTGGAGGCTGGAGCTGCTGTGGAACTGAATTGCATCTTAGAAATAGTGTCTCCATTGTTTAGCCTACCCTCATTTACATCACTGGCATTGACAAAACTGCAAGTTGACACATCCTTGTATAGACCTGCTCTATCTTTCACATGTTCCCTTTCATGTACTGAATGAAGTAACCATACATTATGGTGTACTGTAGAGTTCCACCAACAACCAGGTAACAGCTTAATTTAAGTTTAAAGACAGAGTCGGGGACATTAATAGTAAAGAAGGCAGCCAGGAGGATGGGGACTTCATCTCCTGTCGACTTGAACATACCTTGTCCTCGCAGGTTTTGCGGGTTCAAACACGGAGATGTCACCGTCTGTGGAGTCGGTGCTGTCGAAGACCCGTTTGCGGTTTTCAGGTGAAATCCACGCGGGCAGTTTTCTCCGCTGTTTACCGTACGTCTTCAGAAACAACGACTTGACCGGCTTCATGTTTGAAGTCTCAACTATAACGGAGCCAAGAGACACTGGTGTTACTCACCCAGACGAGAACTATGCTAAGGCTATGCTAACTGTGCTAACCAAACGACACTGAACAACTCGCAAACAGTGACTGACTAAATTCACCGTAACTCGGCCTAACTAAACAACCGTTTTAAATCCGCCGCCATGGTTTTTAGCGAAATAAATCTTCTTTTGTGTCTCCTTCATTATTTTTGCGGCGTGAATGGGCCGGACCCGCTTATTGTTCAAACCACCGGATGCGTCAATGATTGGTCAACGACCGGTGCTTGTGACGACACAGCGCCACCTACCGGATCGGAGTCGATAGATAGATAGATAGACATAAAACAATAAACATCAGAATATAAACAAAAAACATAAAAGCAGAGCGTGAAATTAAACATGAAAGCAGAGCGTCCTTCCTGTTACATCTATTGATCTTTATAACTTGTGTGGCAATACAAATTTGGTGGTCGTAACTTCCTCGTGGGGTGTTGCAGCAGTATTTTTAATATATATTTTTTTATGATATTATCTATGTAAGCAGTAGAAGGCCGGGTCATATCCACAGCAGGGAGACTGGAAAGATGATAAACAATGCAGTAAATCAGTATAACCACCAGGTGTCATCATTTTATTAAATTGGAGGCCTAGTCCTGACAATGTATTTGTTTGTGTGCATCACATACATTTGTCATAATTGCGTCAGTATTGTCTTTTTAAAATAGTTTATGCTGCCATATTTATTATAGATGTAAGATTCCTGTTCTTGGGGGAAAATGGATGTTAATGATCACACTTGACCTCTGCAGTTTCTGTGTCCTAATCAGTCGGCACTATTTATCACTATTTATCTATCAGAAATGAAACAACACTTAGTATAAGACTTTACCCTGATGTCAGCCCTGTGAGGCTTTTATGAAAAATTGGACAGACCTGTACATGTATAAGCAATTGTTGCAATAACAGAAATTACAGCAGGCGAGCACAATCACAGTCAAAGAGGTAGAGTAACATAAAGCAAATACACAAAAACACCATATAAAATACAAGGGAGACAGATACAAGAAATAAATCATACAATAGGCCTACTACTGGTTGTTATTTTCATTGGTACCTTCTCATCTTGTCCTCTTGTTCATCTTAAGTGATGGACAAGAGGAAATGTTCATGTTGATGGCACCATTTAAAATTCACAGACATAGTAATTAGGATTCATTCAACGACTGTGACTGGGACAAATGTCTACACCAAATCTCACAACAGTCTATCAAATAGTTATGTTTTCAGTCAAAAACTCTGTGTGTGTTCGAAGCTCATTGTTGCTGTTTAATGCTGTTGAATGCACAACCTTGTACAATCTCCTCTCAGCTTCCAGTCCAAACTGGCCTCTACAAATCCACATTAACACATTTACACAGTACTCTGTGGTTTTTGCACTGAGCGACAATTAACTACAAGTCATACGCACAATGTTGCCAATTACGTTATGCAAAGGCACGGCTTACAATTTGCTTAATCATTTTCCTTCCCTGCAGGCAGCAATTACTCCTCATTAATTTTTTATGCTATGAAAATCCTTTTGCACAGACTTGAACGTTGCTGGAAGGTAATCCAGTCACCTGCCTCACACACGACTCCAGAAAGGCCGATAATAAAATACTGTGCACTGTTAAATTCACTGAATCCTGATGAGATTTGAAGCAGCTCTGTTTTCAGCAGGGAGAGAAATACATAGTCAACAAGAGTATTTACCATAAATGTTTTACAATGCAGCAAAGCAGTAAGTCATCTTGATCCTTACATTAGAATTATTATTATTAGTAGACAGGAAAGTGATGGGGTCATAAAGTATTACAGACTGAGAACAGTGTCTTATCTTTATAAACACATTTATTATTAGACTGATACTTTGATATTTGGTTGCAGCACTTTGGGTTTGTAAGTGATCATCATCATCGTCACATAATCATCATCATGATCACGATCTTCACGATTATCATCATCATCATCACCATCATCATCATCATCATCATCATCATCATCATCATCATCACGATTCTCATCATCACCATTCTCATCATCCTCATCATCATCATCATCATCATCATAATTATCATCATCATCACATCATCTTCATCATCATCGCATCATCATCATCATCATCATCATCATCATCATCATCATCATCATCATCATCATTATCATCATCATCAACACATTATCATCATCATCATCACGTCATCATCATCATCATCATCATCATCATCATCACGATTATCATCATCATCAACACATTATCATCATCATCATCATCATCATCATCATCATCATCATCATCACGATCTTCCTCATCATCCTCATCCTCATCATCTTACTATAGAAAACTTCGAAATTTGCAAATGTCCTTCAGAAAGATGTAATTCTCCTTGTTTCCCTGTAACTTCAGTCAACAGATAAAGTCCTGAGATAAAAACAAGTAATAACATGAAGGTTTAATCTCCACAGTGTAAAGTGAAGTCGTTTAAATTAAAGAGAGTTACAAAAAAAAAATCACAGAGGAGCGTTTGCTTCCGGAGCAGCGTCCCCCGGTTCCCCCTGCCGGAGAGGAGCGGCATCTGGGAGGGAGGAGAAAAGAAACAAGCCGAGAGGGAGAGACACGGAGGGGAGGAGAGAAAGAAGTAAAGAAGACAGGAGCTCAGCACGGAGGACGTGAACACACCGGAGAGAGAGAGAGGAGGTGAGTGATGTGGTATGGGGGGGTTTTCTCTTGAACGTGTCCGTCACAGTTGAGCCTCTGCGCCGTTAAAACGTGAGTAACTTTCCGTGTCGTACCTCTGGACGACGCCGTGCTGTGGCATCCGAGGCCCCGCTGCGCTGCGAGCAAGTCGGGGAGGTGTGGGAGAGCAGACCGGGAGGGGACCGGGAGGCTGCGGTGGCGGGTTCACCGGAGCCCGGCGTGTGTTTCCGTGAGCTAATGCTCAGGTTTAGCTGTGTCGTTGTG